>NC_034411.1:67957143-68196231 GCF_002078875.1 Numida meleagris
AACAACAAAACAAAGTGCCACTGCCTTCTGTTGGTCCTTTTGATTGCACCAACACATCCAGCCAGGTTGAAGCCCAGCATCAGTGGGTTCCTCTGCTGACACCTTCCTGGAATACAGGTTGCTCTTAGGGAAGCAAGGAGAGAGAGGTTTTAGGATTGCAGCTGGAGGTTTGTCTGTAGCCAGTGACTTCAAGAGGTGGAATCTGCTACTGAAAGTGAAATATTTATCAAACTCAAAAAGCTGTTGCATCCACCTGCTCTGATCTTCCAGCTAACACAAGCCTTGGAGCTTTCTTAATTCCAGTCTGAAGGCAAGCATATTTTTAGGGCATAATAATTATCTCTTTTTTTTTTTTTTTAGAAAGAACTGAGTGATAGAGAAGCTACCATAAAGCCTGAGAGCCTATTCTAGTATCTCACAGCATGTACAATTAAAACCTTGCACCTTTTTGTTTTTATTCTATATTTGTCTACCTGTGGTCTGCTTCTCCCCGTTACACTGAATACCTCTGTATCTCTTACCTTGTTCTGTATGGCTGGTATTTATAGATAAATATACATTACATAAACATGTAACAAACTGGAATTTGATTGAGATAAAGAACTTGTGACATATTTTCCATTCTTTTGGCAGTTCTTAGAGCTCTCCTCTAAACATTGTCTTGCCTGTTAGCCTCTCTTAACCTCTTTCCACAATTGTGGCCATTAGAATTAGTCTAGGTTCTCTAATACCACTTATGTCCCTTAAAAATGCAGAGGCAAAAGAACACTTCTGACACTTCCCTGTACTCCTCCATTGCTCCGGATCTCCAAAAGAGATTCTGTACTGCCTAGCTGGTGGTCCAAGGTTATGCCTGTTTTCTCATCAAAGCTGCTCCCTCCTGGAGGAGAAGCCCTTAGCCTGTGGGTCCAGCCTACAGCCTTTGTTTCCAGATGCTGAACTGCATGGTTTTTTTCTTCTTTATGTTGAGTTTCACAAATATCTCAAGTGTTCAACCCTGGGAGCCTCTCCACAGAGTTATTCCCACTTTCTGTTCAATACTTGCATACTTGAATCAGTATCATTTTATACCTCCGTTTCATTCATTAAAATGTTGCAGAATGAATACATGCAAGAACCCATTAGAAACCTCTCTGTTTTATAATGATTTCTTTCTCATACAATCTAGGCTCATATTTTTGAATATGGCATTGATTCTTCTTTCTGCTTTCTTTTTTACCATGTCAAATTCTTTATATATGCAATATGTACCTGAATTTATTATATCAGTGCTGTTATTTTAACACTCAAACTTGTAATGTAATGATAATGACATTAGAACTTGAGGTACTGGAACAGGATTCGCAGGGAGGTGGTGGAGTCACCATCACTGGCGGTGTTCAAAAAACGTGTAGGTGTGGCACTGAGAGATGTGGTTAGTGGGGATGGGTTGATGGTTGGACTAGGTGATCTTAAAGGTCTTTTCCAACCTTAATGATTCTATGAAAATGTGATTATACTTATTGGGCAAAACTGGTTTTCTGTAAATCCACGTTAAGTGGCACTACTAATCTCATCTACTGTGTATTTCCTACAGTCGTCTTTCCTCTTGCTTATTCAATTATATTGACTATGATTGTCGCCTCAGTGATGATCTGATATTTATTTTAACTTCCTTTAAAAAGTCTTTGCACAATGTTAGGTCTTTTCCCAACCTTTAGCACTTCTCAAATATTCAATAAGATTTTGAAAATTGACATAGTTTGATTTGTAGAACTCCTTGAGAAACTCTTTGATACGTGGGTGCAATTTACAGGATTAGATTTTTTTAAATGTTTTTGTTTTGATTTAATTACTCATTTTCCTCCTCAGTTATAGGTCAAATAAAAGGCATCTTAGTAGTCTCCGATTTAACTAAACCATCTGGCTTTTTTGCAAATTGAAACTTAGCAAGGAACTTTTGAGCAATGACTTCCAATAAAAAGATGAAAAAAAAACATTCTAAAACCAACTTAGAAAACATCTGTAATCAAATAAACTTATCTGATTAGAAGACACAAACAGAATATTCAGATAATGCCACAGAGTGATAATGAATCTCCAGAAGTCCTGTACTGCCAAAGTCATGTGCTTGAAATCTGCTCATATTTTCTTAAAGAGACGTAAGCACAGCCTTATATAAGGAATTTCTTCACTGGGTTAGTGGAAGTGCCCAACTCGTTTAATGACTGGTGAGGTTCAAGACAGGGGGACTCCTTGCCCTGCGGTGTGAGGGCTGGGAAAGTGCCGAAGGAAGGGAACAGGGCAAAGGGCTGAACTTTGTTTTAGGAGCTGCACAAGGGACAGGCATGAGAAGAGCTTAGGAAATACCTTCATGTCATGCCTGGCTTCCCACTGAGAAGCGCTTGACATGAACAGCCAGGCTTGCAAGAGGAGGTGAGCACTGAGAAGCCCTCAGGGCGCTCTGTGGCCTGTAGCTCCTGGGATCAGCAAATGGGAACTGCCTCTATTGCCACACAACCCCGGTGGTAAGTGAATATCTCTAGAGATGAAATCATCTGGCAAAGGGGCAGACTTCTCCCTGAAGAGGGAAACTCACTGACGTAACTTTGGTGAGTAACTTTCCATCCTTAGGGGAGGCAGGGATGCTCCACAGAAGCTCTTCTCCAGGGCACAGTGGTCTCTTCTGAGATCTCTCCCTGCATTCCCAGGGTGGACATTGGCAATGTCCTGCCTGCAGGAGCAGAGATGCCTGTTCAAGACTGCTTAACCTATCTGGCACTGCATTTCAGCAGCCCCACAGCTAGAGGCCATGCTGGGAGCTGGATTGCTACAATGGTCTGACAGTGGAGAATTCTTTGGGCTTCATCAGTGCCTTTCAAGTATGGGGAAGCTTCTTAGGAAGAATTGTGAGGCTCTCATAAGCTAAATTCTCCTTTGGAAGGAATCTTAATTATGAACTTCCCCTTTGCTGTTGGGATTCACTTTACCAGTAATGCTCCTTTTCTGTAAGCTGAGCAGATGTGTGGCTACTTACAGCAAACAAAATCACCTGGTTAGATGCCTGAAAGTGTCATCCACATGTTGCAGTAGAATCAGGTAGTTGCTGA
The DNA here is from genome assembly GCF_002078875.1 of Numida meleagris. Classification (NCBI taxonomy): domain Eukaryota; kingdom Metazoa; phylum Chordata; class Aves; order Galliformes; family Numididae; genus Numida; species Numida meleagris. Next base: position 67,960,233 of record NC_034411.1, read on the forward strand.
AGCCTCCAACTCAGCTGGATCAGCCCTGCCAGCACGAGGAACACCACAGAGCAGGCCATCAACACGGCCAAGCCTCCTGCTGCCATCCCCGGTGGTGAGACAGAGCATCCTGTATGGCTCTTGCCTCTATGGCATTTCCTCTGCTTCCCCACCTAGATCAGGCATTAATGGAGAGAACTTACAGCCTTGTTTTCCAGGATGGTTTTGTGTTTTCTTCCTAGTAATAGCACACTGGTGGAATAGAACCTCTGCAGCCTAAGGTAAATTTGCTTTTGTAACAAAAATGGTTTTACAGAGACACTCAGAAATCAGGAAATTGACTCCTGTCAATCAGCTCTTTCCCCTTCTTGCCTTGGATAACGTTTGAACATATTGACCAATTCCACCCATATCTGACAAAGATATGGGATTATAAGCTCCTCCTGAATTTGTCAGAATAGATGCTGTGAGGAAGCATGCCAGGTTTGACGGAGACTGCAGCATATGCCCAACCCTTGTTAGCCACCAGAGTCCACACCGATGCTTACCTTCAGGACACAAACCCCTCAGGGCATCAGGTTTCCATGCAGCTCGTAATCAGCTGCCTCTCATTTTGTTTATTCCCCATCACTGTGATTCTCACAACAGAACAGTTTGCTGTTTATACCATTGTTTATAGCATTAGCTATAAAATAAGCTGCTTTGATTCTTTTTAGTAAAGCCAAAATTACTTCTGTTAAAGTTTCCTGGAAGTGTGTAGCTGAGTTTGTCTGTAAATGCTTTGGCTCTTGTTGATGTTTACGCTCTAGAACTCAACCCCACAATGCTGTTGGTGATGTGGAGGCTTTAGTTGCAGCCACACTGATGGCAGTAGCCTTTGCTTCCTGCTCTGTCAAGAACCCTTTTGGTGGAAGAAGTTGAGAGGTTCAGTGCTCAAAAGGTAATCTACCATCTGCAAGAACTCAGAAGAAATGCTGTTCTGTGGTGTTACAAACGTGTTGTAATCTCTCTTTAGGTCCAATTTTCTTCCCCAAAAAAGACACAAAGGTGTCCAGATCACATGAGCTTCAGTCCCAAACAACCTTATGAGGACTAATTTAGTTTATTTTTCAGGAGGAAGTGTTTAGGTTTTTACAATTAGATTGAAGCTCTGATTTGCAAGACTTCTCAACAGAGTTGAGTGCAGTTGTAGAAGCCCTTTGAGCAAATGCGAGCCACCCACTGTTGATGTGCTCTGTTAAGATGGCTGAGGGTTGCATGGACACATTTTTAAAGGCAGTGACTTGGTGTGAATTATCTGTATCACTGGAAGACCTTCTCTTTCCAACTGTGGCACAGGGAGGAGAAAAGAAGGGGCAGAGGAGGCCCATTAAAAAATAAGCACGAGTCCTATTAAAAGTGTTTTCTCACTCTCTAGTATAACTTATCTAAAAGAAAGTGACATTTCTTTTTATTTTGATGTAAGAGATTCACTTAAACCCTTGGGTACATTGCTCCCAATTTACTACAACTCCTGCATGTGCCTGAAGTAGTCTTTCAAGGATAACTCTTTCAAAGTGGGGAAGATAGCCTAGTTGCCATCAAAGCAGTAAAATCCAGCTTTTCAATTTTCCTGTTAAGGTTTTATTAAGCCATTAAGTGGGCTAGTGCCAGCAGGGCATCCTTGCAAACTCAAAGAACAAAGGCAGTTATTTTGTAACAGCACATTCCAGGACATTTAAATTATTGACTAAGTACGTAAATAATTGATAGCTCACAAACGTATCAGTGTAAGAGCCCTGGAAAGCGTTGCATACATTTTCTGGGGAGATGATGGGGTCAGGACATCTGTAGAGAATAACGATTGTTTCCCTCCTGCCTTGAATGCTATTATCCTGCTCAGCTGCATGAACAACACATTCAAAAAAAAAAACATCGACACATGCAGTAGGTACGAGGAACATTGTGTAAAGGTGCATTGTAGTGATAAACATGTGAATCCCTTTTCATTTCTGCCCTGGCTCTGAGATCAAGTAGCCTTGGAATTGGGGAAACCATTTGAATTTCTCCAAGTATGAGCTGGCAAAAAAAAAACAAACACCTGCATGCGTTAAGAAAAATTGACTCTTATATGCCACTGTACCTCCTACTGAGCCTGCACGTCTGCCCTGGTGCAGATAGCACCAACAGGACCACACTAAGAAGTGTTGTGATTGCACAGAGACATTGGCCCTAGGGGTTGAGAACTTACCCCATAAGCAGCCTGTGTGAGTACTGGAAGGGAGGTGTTTGGAGCTGTGGATTGCAAACAACAGTATGGTTTGCAGGCTGTCACAGCACAAGCAAAAATCCACTTTGTACAATTTAGAAACATGCAGGTATTTATGAAGTTGGAGCCATGACTCTGCTTTTGCCTACTTGAAAGAGCTTTTTTATTCAGCTGAAACCATCAAGCTTTGAGGCTGATGCTTTGCTTCACCTGGCTCTTGCCACAGGCTGGCTGACCCCTTTTCCATATACCAGGAAGTGGGGCATGGAAACATGAGAGGTGATGAGTGACCTCGAAGTAGAGGTGCTAGAGCATGGTGAAATGTGACCTGGGCTCACTGGGCATAGGGTGAGAAGAATCAGGGAAGGCCATCGGGAAGCTCGGCAAAGGACTGAGGCTAGAAACCCTTAATCTGGTGGAAGATATAGTATGCTTTTCCTCACCACATGAGAAAAAGAAACAATTTAAATGTTAGGAATGATGTTGGGAAGGTGAAGTGCAAAGAGAGAGCCTCAGACTCTTCATGCTGCTGATACATCAGTAGACTGGGGCCCATTTTAACACCCCTGGACATTTTGTCATCATGTGCTCCCCATTTTGTGCATAGTTTTTTTCTCCTTCTGCAGTGTGGCACTGGCCTTAACTGAATTTCTTCATAACAACTTCATACCTTCCCTTCAAGCTACTATAGATCGTTTTTAATTTTAACCCTAAGCATGTACAGCTTAAAATTCGGTGTCATTCACTCTGTGTACTTTCCCCCATCATTTAGTGTTTAATGGGAACATCAATTGAAAGACAGCAGATACTGCCAGGTCTGCTATCAGTCTCTTTTCCCCATTTGACAGCGGCTTATCAATAAACCACTGTGCTAAATGTAGTTTTTCAACTTCTAGTGCTCATACCTAAGGCTGGTTACAGCTAGACTCTGTTTCTAAAACTTCTTGTTTATGAGAATGCAATGTGATATGATTGCAAGCTATGTATACAGCTTCCCCTTAGCCCACAAGGCTAGTTGATGTGCCAAAAACAGGGCATTAGATTTGTCTGCTGTAAGTTACTGACAAAGCCAAACCATTTCGGCTGTTCATTTTATCTCTTTGTGGTAGTGTTTTTTTTTCTAGAGACATAAGAATCGGTTGTTCCTCAGATAGCCTGTTCCTATAATTCCCATGTCATTCATAGTGAATTTGTCTTCTTTAGACCTCTCCCATCTTCCATGCCATATTAAAAATAATTGGTAGCAGCTTGAAGGTTTCGTTGGCATGACGTTACCATAATGAAACACACCCGTCCCGTGTGCACCTGCCTGACATAGGGAACGTCTCATGTCATGTCTCAGTCGGGCTTTTATGAGAGTCTTAGTGATTGCCAAATCTTCCCCAGCTCTGGGAAGGTCGGCTATTGCTCGGAGCGAGTAATCCAGCTATAGATGAGAAATAACCTCAGGCAGGCAGATGGGAGAAATGGGGAGTGGAGAATTAGGCTTCTTAAAGACAGCAATGCAGTCTAAAAATCTGCTTTTGTGAGAAGGTAAGTCTGGTACTTCTCACTGACAGCTGTTTGGAGTCCCAAAATGAGAAGTATGATTTTAACCTTCCCTTCCAGAGATTTTTAGTTTTGGAGGCTGCTGTTCTTTTTCTCAGTTCTGGTTGCAGATGATGTCCAGAAATACATCAAAGTCAGGGAAAATGAGGGAACCAATTCAGCTGGGCAGACACCGCAGCAAGTGTACCAGGAGGGGAGTTAATAATTTACTTAATGTATTTAAAGAGACCATGTAAGAAGCAAACTTGAAGCTAGCTACTTCTCTTACACCTTTGAAGATCTTTTCTTAATATGAAGTGCTCTAATGCATATATGATACATATTTTCAGAAAGAAAATATGGTAAATGTCATCAAATTTGTTTCTGAAATTTAGCTCACAGAGTCTAAGCTAGTCAGCCTAGGCTTAATTCACATCACTAGAGAGAAATAGGCCTGTCTAGAAGGTAATTCACGAGACCTACTCCAGTTACAACTCTTTATAAGTCATTCTCTTAAGGAACTTGTTGCTCCCTATTCAGTATAAGCAAAGCATGAGAGGACTTGGGTAGCTTCAAGATGTCCACATTAGATAAGACAGCTGTTCAGCATATCTGAACTTGTTTTAGGACATACTTGGAGTTTTCAGGCTACTTCAGTCTTAGCTTTTAAAAAAAATCTGCTATCAGCACTTGTAGAAAAACCACAGAAAGTAAGTTGATACACTTGAGTTAGGGGCCATTGAGCCCATGAGGATTCAGGAATATTCAAATTTCATTCTTCTGAAAGGCAAACTAATTACTGTCATCAATTTTAATGTTACAAAGCTTCAAGCAAATGCAAAAACATTCAAAGACCAGCCATTTGTGCTTTGCGTTTAGTACAGAAGTAGATGAACATTTGCTTTCCTAATCATTTATGCCTACTTTATTGTCACATGTTGTTTGACACTCAGGAAGTAACATGCACTTTTAATCAACAGTGCAGGATTGCATTAAAATTTGATGGCCCATGGTTTAATGGCAAAATTGAGTAATTAAAGCTATGGTGTAATAGCTGGAGTCAAGTTCTGGTTCTTCTGTGGAGAAAGGAACTTCCAGGACATACCCTCCCCCATCCAGGAACATAGAGGTGGAGGAACCACTTCTTTTACTTTCTTGGGATGTGTGGAGAGCCCTCTAGGAACTATACCTCCAAACAGTCATGAGTCATGTAGTGCAGTGCTCTTCCCAGGGCATAGCCCGTGGTGATGATAGCAGGGAGTCTGTTGCCTAGCTTGCCAAGCACAATAACTCTTGGGTTGTTAGTCCTACAATTGGAGTAAACAACATGGAAAATACAATTAGTGCTAAACATTGAAGCTGCCTCTGATGCTAGCTGAGGAGGAAAGCTCTGCTCTGACCAGCTCTGCAGCAGTCTGATAGATATCTGGTGTCTCTGAGAAGTTAATAGGAGGATTTTGATTACAGCTGAGAAGAAAACCCATACTGAAACAGCATAGTATGAGATAGGTTTCCTATTGTGTCCCAGAGCCCTCTTCTTCCTATCTCACTCTCACAGGTCATCTAATACATCATGGGTGAAGAGTATCTCAAACTTCAGCTTTGCTGCCATGTCTGATATAAAGCATGTTATAAAACTCATGCCTAGGTTGTCTATATTGTACCATCTTCGTTTACCCTGACAACTTACAGAATAAAGAAAAAAGTGGTTCTGGTACCCGAGAAGAAGACTGCCCTTCTGGAAATGTTTGCAGTCCACATGCTCACACCATACTGTACTCTCAGGATTATCAATTGGCATGTAGTAGTTAGAAAAGAGAGCCTCCTGGGAAGGAAAAGCATCACACCATTTTCTATTTGCCCACTCTGCTTTTTATAATTCTATCATCTCATAGGTTTGGAAGTGAAAGGTTTGAGCAAATGTACTTATGGCAAAGTCATTTGAAGGAGTCAGGATGAAAAATGATGTATGCATTGCTCCCTGAGGACAGCAAGTCATAGAGCCATGAAAAAAGGCTGGTTCTTAGGAAGGGTAAAGCTACATCAGAGATGAACTGAAGGATGCCGGGCACACCTCTGGAGCTGTGTTTCCCCCAGCAAATAGAACAGACTGCTTAGAGCTCTTCCTTGGTGAAATGAAATCATAGCACTTTATAGGAAAGCCCACTCTAATGTTTTCAGTCTCTGTGTAGAATTCAATATGCATCCCAATTGCTTGTGAAGAATGGCTTTTAAAGACAGTGTAGGTAAGACATGCTTTTGGTTTGTAGCACAGTGGCTGTTGCATCCTGTAGATTCTGTCGCTCTTTCATTGGAGATTTCTCCAGGGCACTTTCTGAAGGAGTTCACTCATTTCTTTCATTGGAGATTTCTCCAGGGCACTTTCTGAAGGAGTTCACTCATTTCTTTTAGTTTGCAGAATGATTAGGATTTGGGTATGGATGACAGGGAACAAGAGTTAAGGAGAAAAAATAAAATCCTCAGTAAAGGGCACTCATGTTCATGAAGTATTTGCTTCCAGTTATACCTTCCTGCCATAGGCCGAACTAAATTTTTGAATTTTTTTCAAAGATAGAATGTGATTGTGCTCAAAGTGTTATGGCAGCCAAAAGGAAACCTGCAATCCATATCCCTTTTGTTCTTCAGTGTGGAATGATTATGAGTAGAGAGGCAGACATTTCCCACTGCACCCAAACCTCATCCTATGATATGGGTATTGTGAATTAGAGAAAATTCTTCCTTACAGTCTTCTTTAAGATGTTATTCTTGGACCGGGGATACATTAAAGAAATTTGTGTCTTACATGGTACTTCTCAGCTGTCTTGTAAAAACTGTATTCTTCTGTGTTACAGAATGACTATTCCAAGCAGTAATAGCAATGTGGATCCCTTAGTTCCAACTTTTTTCTTTGTGGACTGTAGCTTTGCCCTCTGCCTATCTGGCTATTTCTGCTGGTTAATGCATAGAGAAGGAAGAATCACACCTCTGATCTTTATGGCCTTTCTCTGAGAGGCTCGGCCCTGCTCAGGGCTCATTGTATCCCTCAGAGAAGAAAGTTTAACGTGCACTAGCAATACTCCACAGTCTGTCTTCAGTGTCTGTATTTCATGTCAGAGGGACAGAAGAGAGACCAGGTGGTGTGATAAAGTAATTACGCACCGAAACTTAAAGCACAATTCACCTCATCGCTCTGTGGCAGCAGAGATGAAAATAAGCCATGATAATGCCAGCACTCACCTGAATAAAAAGATTGCCCTGGTTGTAGTAGCATTCAGTTGTTCATTCATATTGCTCCTTTTACAGAAAGTTCATCCAGGAGAAAAAAAAACTGATTTAGAGTACAAAAATAAAAACATTCACCTAGCAACTAACTGGATGTGTTCCAGTACTTGCTGAACCCCCTGTGGAGCATTTCTTATTGATTTGTCATGGAGTCTATCAAAAGACCTATTTCAGCTGTAGATGTGCTGCCTGTGAGACTGGAATTGGTGAACCGTATCGTGCTCTGTTCCTGGAAACCTTTCTGCCTCTGAGATCAAAAGAAAAATTAAAGTGTTTTATTCTTTTCCTCTCCCTTTCATACGCTGGTGTCTCTTAGCTCAAACAATTTAGATGCTTCTCAAGTGAAGTTGGCAAAGGCTTCAGAGTGGGGGAATTTTACTTGTATGTGCAGGTTTGATACCAGGCGGTATTCCAAAAAAATAACCATGCTAACTATGGTATGAGATAAGGTCTACATAGTCTGTCTTAAGTTAATCATAAACTGTGTTCTGCTGGGTTGATTTCAACCTTTCACAAAATCATTCTTAAGAAAGCCAAATAGAAAATGCTTTTGTAGCTCAGACCAAAGTTTCAACAGGAAAGGATAAAAGGTTCTTGAGCAGAGAATGGCTGCACCGCTGACCACCTCCGTGTGTGCAGGACTGTGGCCAGGCTTTGCCTAATGATCTCAGGAGGCTTTCTTGTAATAGCATCAGCTTTTGCCCTGAGACTATTTAGACAATAAGTAAGCAGATTCCAGGAAAGGAAGGCTCCCCCTCTTCTTCTCCCCATGACGGTAGTCGGGCAGTTATTCAACCAAGAATGGGAAAAAGAGTACGGAGAGCACTGCTGGAAGGATATTGAATGATCTAATTGAGAGCGAGTGAGCAGTAAAGCTAATGTAACAAAAATGATGGGAATAGACATGTCTGAAAATACTTGAAATTTGTGGTGTTCTTGCATTATTTTATACTCTCGATGTTACATTCAAACAGTCTGGTAGGTTTAAATTTTAGATGAAGCTAACTTAGAATTGTGAATAAGGCCATTAAGTGTTGTCTTAATAACCTTTGATTGCATGGAACAACTTCTATAATTGCAGAGGGGAAAAGAACTTTAAGCATTTGCATTTGAGTAATTGATGGGCAATTTACAATGTTTGTTTTCTGTTTTCCAGGGAGAAATGAAAGGGCTTTAATTCTGTTGTTGACATTTGTTTTTCTGTAATGGGATTTTCAAAATCCAGTCCTATTGATTTCAAGCGGTGTGCAGAGCTTATAGAGCCAGTTTAAACTTTGGAAGAGGGAGATCACAGAAATTCATAGGATGAGAAGTGTGGGTCTAGTTCAGACTAATTAGTCTGTGCGCATTTTCTGCTGCTCTGTAGGGTTGCCATCTCCACTGACCTTACTAGAATTGCAAATTGCACTTCAGTCTGAGGCTACAACAGCACCTGTAAACCTGGTGTACAAGATATTCTCAGGGATAAGAAATCAGAAAGAGGCCTGAGAGAGTCCTTCAGAAAAAAGTGCTGCAATATCTGTCCTTTACGTGGGAAAATACTCATATAGCCCTGCTGATATGAGTGTCTACTGAATCAGAGCAAGAACTTACACAGAATAGGAGGTCTAGATTGATTGACATCATCTTGGTATTGCAAAGTGGGACTCAAATGTTGCAACAAAGATTAAAAGATTGCAGTCAGTCAGAAATTCTATTGACCTGAATTATGTGAGAAGTTTGACATGATCTTCATATTTGTCCCTGACAGCTTTAAATATATCTTGATGGATTTCACTTTCCACCCCGTGTTTCTTCAGGTCAAGGCTAAGTTGTATTTTACTGGAGCTACCCACGCAGTCTTTGTTTTTGGGTAAATATTATGAGTGTTCTTAGTCTGGCAGTTTCCACTAGTGCTAAATGGTTCTTAATATTTTAATTGACTTTGGCCAGCAAATGAATAAAGTGGAAAAGGAACTAGATGCATGTGGCAGCACAAGGCAGAGGTACCAGTGCTCACTTTCCCTTAATGCACATGGATTTCTTAGAAAAAATACTTGGGTTGAGTAGGACCTTGCAAGAGTCCAGTGTAGAACTGGAAGGTGAAGAATGTCTAATGAAAGGTATCTGCATTGATAGAAATTATATTTGGTAAGGCACAAAGCAAAACTTTCAAGTTTCTCTGAAATGTCCAGGAATTAGAGGCTTGGGAGCTTACTTTTCTCAATAACTCATCATGTTTTCTAACGGAAAATTCAGAAATGATTTGACTGATGCATGATCTCTTGTTTATAACCTCATGGGTTTGGGAAGTATGGAAGGTTATTACCATGACACCAATTTGTGAAGGTGTTTCAGAGGAGACCTGGTAATCTATGGATAAATACATCTGTTGTGTCTGTACCAAACAAATCTCTGGGAACTGCACTAAGGAAAAGTTAGTGTCTGCTTAGGTAAATATGATATATAGAGGAAGAGCAAACACTGCAAAGGCTTATTCATTACAAATTTATCTTTTTTTTTTTTTTTTAATGAAAAGTTCAAAAGGAACATTGACAGGATATTCAGCTGACAAAACCTGCTGCGGCTATCAAAGGGCATGCAAAAAGAGTCCTAAGGAAACTAGCCTGCTGCAGATATTCTTTCTCGTAGTTATATGACTAGCTGAACGGGGAGCAAAAAGTAGTAACAAGATGTGGATAGTTTTCATGTTGGAGGAATACCAGCCAGTGGAACCTAATATGACTTTATGTCATGGAGGACTGAAATTCAATGTTACTAAAGGAGCTGAATAGGCCCTGACCAAACTGGTGGTAAGATATTCAGGATTATAAAGGTAAAGGCAAAATGTGAAGGATCTGCTGATATTGGTTGATAAAACAGCAGGTGAAATTTGACATTGATGGAAGTAAAGAGAAGGCAAAAAACTTCTAATTTTTCTGTGTTGGATTCTGGATATGTAGACATTGATAGGAATCTTGGGAAGGGAGGACTAAACAGATGTTTTTGTCACTATGTTGCTGCGCAGTACTGTGGTTCTTCAGCATCAGGAAACCTGTCCCAGCTTTCTGAAAAGATATAAGAGAACTGGAAAAGGCAGGGAAGAGGGAATGGAGGTCTGAAACTATGAGGAATGACTCAATAGATGTGGCCTTTTCACCCTGGTGGAGATGAACCTGTGGGTTTCTCCAGCATGACTGTTCTTCTACTCTTCAGGTAATGAAAAATGCAAAAACAACAAGTGCAGTTTGCCTCTGGTTCTCACTAGAGATTAGATCTGATGAAAAACAAACATAGTGCATCCAGATCATGTGATTTCTAGTTATAACGTGTGGGGACTGGAGTCACCACAGCAGCCATTATGCTGTTAAAAAGATAATTTCCCCATTATCATCATGACTTTCTATCTAGCAGGTACAGCATAGTATGTCTATAGCACTGAAGATTTAATATATTCACATTTGTAAGTTAAATATCCATCAGCTTTCACAGTCTGAGCCTGAGAAATATAAGCACAATTCTTTTTTTCCCTGCTAAAGATAAGAGTATATAGCATGTAAATCCAGGTGATAAATAGCTTCTGGAAAAGTGTACAAGCAGGTAAGATGTGAAGTTGAATAAGGAAACAGATTTAAGATGGCAATTGTTTTACCTCTCACAAACTTGTGATGAATCACTTTTTTAAATCTTCGGGTGTGGAAGAACAAAAGATTCTGTAGTCTTTTAAAAAGATAACCTCAGATTTATGTTTTACAATGAAACAATTTTGACCTACAGCAATCAATACTTGAGCTAGACTTAACACTTAAGTGCCAACACGTGACATGTCTGAGTGCTTCCTGCAGTGCAGCCTGCTACAGTCAAAGTAATTTTTTGAAGGATCAGTCCTAAAAATGAATATTCTTTTCACCAGATGTTGCCTGAATACAACAGCATGAAGTTCAGCCTGCAGTGATTTTGGTTTGTTCTTGCCAGTGATTCACCATGTACACAAACTATGCCAAGATGAACTCTACACCCAGTTCTTCACCTGTTTTTGTACCTAAAGCAGCTCATTTAATACTACTTTGGGCATAACTGTTTCTTGGAAGGCTTTAACATGGGTGTAAACTCAACTGAAAAAAATGTAACTGGAAATTGAAGACACAAACTGGTGAAAACCATGATCTTTGTCTGCTAGCGTCCCCATATACTGCCAAAGTCTTCTGTCAATGTCTGCATAACTTCCAGCAATCCAGGAAGATGGCAGAAAACAACTGAGTGGGCTTTTGAAGCTTGATGCATAGCTGTCATCTCTGCAAATAGTAGTCAGAGCTTGTGCTGGAACATCATTTTGTGTTGCAGACCCCATTTGTGACATAATTTTGTCTATTTTCCTGTGTTTCTCCAATGGTTTATATGTGATGGTTCCTGAAACTCCCTCCTGAGGTGCTTGCTAAGATCCTGGGTAGATCTCTCACTGTTTTATAAGGGCATACAAGGGGAGGTTTTTTGGTTGGTCAGTAGATTGGGTGTGTTTTTTTGTTTTGTTTCATTTTTACATTAAAAAAAAAAGTGTGGCACAAATGTTGAAGAACTTGCAGACAGTGAAAAATAGGAATGGATCCAAGTTTGCTAATTTCTCCCTACACTGCATCTTATCTGCTGACTTGCGTTCTCTCTTATTTAATAAACAGCATAACTAATGCCACAGAGTGCTGCACTCATCATTGCCACAAGCACTCAAAGTTCTTACCTATGTGTCATTTCCTAGAGGTCAGTTCTTGTGTTTGCCACACAAAGGCTGACACACTCCCTTCAATATTTGTTTTCACAGTTGCATATTCATGGCTTTGACAACTTATTCCAGTCACTTTCTGAATACCTGTTCAGGTTGTGTGAAGGAATCTTCTTCATTGTCATTGTCAGCATCAGGACCAGCAAAGACATCAGGTGGGGATGGGGCAGGAGATACTGTGGGACAGTGACTGTCAGTGTTTCCTAATGATACAGAAACAACTACGGTATTTTCTTCTCCATGTTGGAAAATTCCTATCAACCCATGTCTTTAGAGTAATAGTGAAGGCTATTTCAGGGAGTGTATTAGTCAGGAGGATAACTTGGTCTGCAGTGTACATGACTGTGAAAATCTCTTCTGCCACCTCCTATCCCCTTATCCCTCTGTCAATATCAGTAATAGGTAAGTCGCAAACTGAGCACAGAAATATTTTTGTATCATTTGACTCCCTTCTGTTCAAAGCAATGCTACTCTATACGTCTCACTCTGTGCTCTTCTATCACCACAAAAGGCTTTCATCTATAAGATATGCTCAAGCTAAAGCTAAAAGTCAATAATACATCATACGTTAAAAAAAAAATAGTAACATTAATGGAATCAAATTGCTTCCACCACTATCAATTCCTACATTCTAAATCACATCTTAAGAACATACTGTTGATGCTGCTCTTTTTTTCAGTTCAGCAATTGGCACATGTCACTGGAATAAATGTCTTGACAGGTAATTGTCACAGCTTCTTTCCCCCTGCCTTTATATAGTAATTCAATGTAGAATTGCCAGTTTTCTCACACAGTCTGTGTTTAGAGTGCATCTTGTATTAAACTACTTCAAATAGTTGGTGCAAACTAGTTGGCATCGCTCTGATAACTCCTGAGGGAGCCAAACATAATATGAGTTCATTTTTAAATTATCTATAAGCAGTTCTGTTCTGTCTTCATGAGTGAATGCTCAGCTGTATTTCACTTCCAATGCATTTTTCTTTAAAGCTTGCACTTAAATGGGAATGCAGTAGTATGTGAAAGGAAAAAGTACAATACATGTTAAAATTTCCACAAATCTAAGTAGATTCAGTTTTTTACACTTCAAGTAAGATAATAGAGTTTCAGTTTTTTATACTTCAAGTAAAAGAATGGAGTACAGGGCTAATTAAAATAACAGCAGTAGAATTCTAGGGAATTTTAAAGTGGAATCTAAAGCTTAAAGGCTATATTTTCTTGAAAGTGAGTGTGATTTTCAACTTTTAATGGCATTTGCTGCTTTGCCTCTCAGCACTGCTTTTTCTCTATCAATAATCAAAAATCTTTTGCATGAAAGAAGAAATTGAGAGACTGTCTCTGCAATCTAATCTCTGCTTTCTTATCACAAATTGCCTGTGGGTCCATGAAATGTATTAATAAAAATTGATAACGCTGCCTTGAATTTGAAAATAACACTACTTACTAAATTGTTTCTGTATCAAAATGAGGCTTGTAAAAGACCTAGTCGAATGGTTATGTGATAAAGCTCATAGTAATGTTGGGGAAATACTTTCACACGAAAGGAAGTTCATAACACCTCAGCACATGCCTAAGAAAATGTAAGAAACCTGAAGCATGGCAGATGTGGTCCACAGAGACATGAGGGTACCAGGTATTGTGCTCATGCAAACATCTGTCACTAGATACATTGCAGGATAACTGATTAGAAAAACTACCCAATAATGATGTCCTCCAGTATGACTGCCACAATACGCCTAAAAAAAGGTGGTAGATGGTTACTTCTCTGAATACCATCCAGGAAAGGATTATAGATGATATGCTAATGGATGTAATTCTCTCTGCAGAGGTGAAGGAGTCAAAAGTGTGGAGAAATATTGTCTAAGCAACCTAGTGAACAAACTGCAGATTAGCATGAGTTAGAGGCAAGGGAAACATTTGAGAACAGAGTGGGTCCGGCAACTGAAAATAAAGCATATTCAAGAAGCTGATACTCTCTCCTGAGCTTCTACCCCTAGGGATACAAGAAAATGGCAAACCTTTGTGTGCAGCTGGCCTGATAGATATGTAGAGATTAGTTAGATACGTGTTTCTTTCATTTCTGTCCTTAAAAAACTTTTGAACTACATTATTAATTCTTGTTTCTGCAAATAAATGCAAAAGCAAATGAAAATATTTATCCTGGCTTATGCTAAGAGTGATTGGAGATATTATTTAGCATCAAGCTGTTTCATGGTTATGATGATAATCTCTGGATCACACATAGGGACCTTGGCACTTCAGTAATTTTCCCCAGAACATGCAAACTGAGATGGGGTGCATTCACTGAAGATGTTACCAAGCCTATTTGAAAGCTGGTTGCATGGGGTTTTAGTTTCTCTTCAGATGGCAGTGTTAACTTGGAAATTTCTTTGCTATGCAATGAGACAAAAAGATTCTGTTGAACCCCAGGACAATCTGCATTCAGGACTTACCTTGAATATTATGGTCAATGTGTTACAAATAAGCATTTGTAAATCTCTGCCTTGGAGAAAGAAATAACCTGCTGCCTTGCGTCTTGATCTAAATAAAATGGTGTGTTAACGTGAATAGACCTGATTGTGGCAATTCCATTTCAATTATATATAGAATAAAATAGGCAAGTGATTTGCTAACAGATCTTAGGCACATGTGGAAAAATTCCAGTCACTTTAAATAGCTAGTGTAACACCTTAGTGTACTTAGTCCTAAATCTGATGATATCTCACAGTCTGTATAACACAGAAGTTGATCTGGAGGATGCTCTACAGCAACTCTGTCCAAAGATTACTTCCCATACAGTGCTCAGGCCACATTTGTAGGGTGGAATCAGGATTTTCCTTTGCAGCCCAGACCTTTGTCGGTCATTTATATTCAAGGCTTTTTCCTCTCCTTGCTTCCACTTCACTGACCGCAGAGGAAGTGTCCCAGCCTCTCCCCTCAGCCAACACTAACTGCTGCCCAGCAGCTGTAGGAGTGCTTGATGTCCTTAAACATAATCCAAACTCTAGGTGGAAATGCACATTTCCTCCACTTTTTGGTTCTGTTTATTTGCTCTACAAATTGCGCACCTCTGTTTTTGGGGTTTTTTTTTTTTTTTGCTTGTTTGAAATTTGTAGACAAGCAGTTTCATTTGCTTTTATTTTAATCTTGTTTCCCTTGGTGTGATTTTAAAGTAATTATCTGAACTCTTATAGTCCTTATAGCAATCTTAGGAAAAAAAACACTGGCTGTTTTTCAGTTTGATAAGTTCTGTACTATATTGCACCTTCTGATGTCAAAGAGACTGCGTCTCTATCCATCTATAAAGGATAGCTTGAGAAGAATTATAAAGGGCTTGGGAATAAGAAGTATCTCCTACTAAACATTCTCAGACAGGAAATATTTCTTGCATGTAGAAAACAAGAAGCACACCTCATTTCCAAGGGCACTTTCAACTTCCCATTTATAGATTGATTTCTCTTCTGGAGGGAACATCACTTGCGCTTTGAATATGGTACAAGAGTGCCTCAGTAAGTATTGGCTGTCATTTAAAAGTGCATAGACAGTTCCATTCTTTTTCTTCATCTTTTCTTCATTTAATTCATTTAAACTGGAGAAAGAAGAGATGAGAAGGCTGTGATAGGAAGGTAGAAATGAGATCAAATATAGCCTTAGGCTAGCTAATTGGGCATAGCTGATAGTATATCTGAGGCAGCACAGCATTGAATTAAGAGCATTCGTTCCCAGTCTAAGGAGAGTTTGCAGCCTGTGCTGTGCGTGATACTACTCCAGGTACTTTACATGTAGCACCTGAGCCAGCCAGCCTGGGTACATCTAGTAAAGCTGCAGTGTAGCAACCCATACAGATTTAGCACTCAGTTAATGGGTAGTGTTTTGAAATATTAATAGAGAGCTAATTCTGCTTCCTGGAAAATAAATGGAATGTAACCCTCAGACCCAGTGATGGGCAATCACTCACCACCGCCTCTCCCTTTCAATATCCAGTAAGATAATATGTCTTGGAGCACTGTATGTGACCATTTTAATGTCATATTGGATATGTTTGGATTTTTAATTGATAGTTAAGTGAAAAAAAAGCTATGGTAGTGCACTGAAGACTAATGAAAATACGGTTTGTTTATGTAATTGTCATTGACAGAGAAACTAAATGTATTTGGTTGCATGAATTGAAATATCACTAGATGACATAAATATATTACTGTGCGTCAGCTTCCTGATTGGCCCATAGCAGATGAACGGGCACCGAATTTATACTTAGAAACAGTTTGTTCTTACAGTTGAATGTTCCTTAATCAGACACTATGGAAGGAGAGGAGGTCAGTGCTTTCCCCATACATATATTGAATCTCATAATTTAACCAACCACAGCTGGGAAAAGATGAACATTAGAAAAATGTAGGTCCGTTTCTTAGTACCAGCTGAGAAGCCCACACCCTTGCATTGCAGATGGCTCTTTTCAACTAAGTAACTAAGTACAATATGTGAGAGATATGTAGTACATACAGCAGGTGAATAAACTCCAGTAAATTGTAGATGAGCATTTCCCAGAAGCTAGACTCTTTTCTTTGAAGCATTCCCCAGAGGCAACTTTATGAAATGTACCCAGTCCAGGTAGTGGTGATCTTCTGATTTCCTTCCTTGAGTTCTTGTAATGTGAGTGAAAAGAGAACCCAGGCCAGATGCTTACATGCTATAAATTGTCACTGCTCTGCTGATTCTCAGCCTTGCTTAGCCAACCTTTGGTACTCGATCAACTGATTTTGTCATTAGAGTGCATTCTCCTGTATCATAAATGGATTTAATTCTGAAATGGAGATAGCAAAAAATGTTCCTTGGAATTTCTAAAAGAAATCCTACATTATGTGATGCCCTTGAAAGTCCTGTTCATGAAACTATAGATCATGATGCCATGAAAGCAGCATGTATGGAAATTTGCTGATTATTGTCCTGATCTTGCAGGTCAATAAACAAGTTTGAAATATTTATCTACTAAATGTAGATTTTTACATTTGAGCTACTCACCTTCAGTTGTCTTTCTAGCTGACAGAGATATAGTTGAAGATGAATAAGATTCATGATGAATAAGACTCATGTCTTCTAAGAGTAGATTTCTAAATTTAACTCAGAGGAATTGCTCTTTCAAAGTACTCATTTCCCTCCATCAGATATAAAGGAGTCCCAGAGTGTCTAGACATCTGCAGTGTAATTATCTACATCAGAACTAAAGAGAAATGTTGCCCTTTGTCGGTGATTTCACACCACCTAAATGTTAATGATACTTTAGCAACCTGTGATACTGTCCATCTTGCACTGCAAAATCAAGAGAAGCAAAACCAGCTTACAAAATCCTGCAAACCTCCTTTTCCCTCAAACACTAAGACAATGTTAACCATGTGTAAGTGTGAAAGACCCCTCTAAGTGGGGAGCTGTCTTGAATTTAGTTTGCCTGGACATGACTTCTGCTTCTACACCATGTCCCTGAGAAACTTATTTTTTGGGAGGTCTCATAAAGAACATGTCTTTTGTGAGGGATCCCTGGCTATGTTAACACTAGGATTGGGTCTGAGATTTTTAAATATGAAGTACTGGATGCTCAGCTTTATTGTTTATCAAGCAAAAATCACTGGCCTACAGCTGGAGGTGGTGGTGAGACAGAGCCACAGATTTGTTCTTTGTTCTAGTGCAAGTGAGAATCCACTGCTCCCATAGTAATCATAGTAACCTCATAACCCCAAAATGCCATCAGCCTATGACTCAGATCATATGGGACAGTATAGCCTGTTTCTGCTTGTAGCCTTTGCAAGACCTACAGCAATACACTTAGGTTGTTTCTAGGAGTCAACAGATATCAAAATACTCTTCTGAAAACTCTAGCAGTCACCGAGCTTTATTTAGTTCCAGGGCTGGAAATGAGAGCAGCATTCAGGTTTGGCACATGAATGCTGAAGAGTTAATTTCATGAGGTGGTCTTGCCAAATGCTCATGTTTAGACATGAGGTATGGTGCCTGAAGAGATAAGTTAAAAGTAGTAGTGCACTCTGTGGGGTAGAGTTCACTTGACATGTAGTTAAGGCTACTCCTTTTCTTTGTTTACTGTTCAAAAAATGCTGGATATTTCTGGATGGCAAAACTGGCTTTTGAAAGGAGGCTGGGGTAGGGCTCCAATGGCAGTTTCAGGGTTTAGATTTACGTTTGCGGTCAATATTTGGCCTCTCCTTAAGATGATGGACAGATAGGTTGAACAGCTAGTCTTTCAGCTGAAGCAGGGATGGCCTAGGTTATGGGCTGGTTTCATTGCACAAGACTATTTTGTGTCTTTCTGTGGCCTGTGGCTAAGGTGAGGGATTAAGGCTAGCAGGGCCAGACAGAAAGTAGATGTTTGTGTGGCAGTTTAGGGCTGATAGCTAGAGGGGAAGAACTCATTCCTTCTAGTTGTGATAGTGTCTTAGAGCTCTTAACTATGTGCAGACATCAAGTTAGTGTAACAGACAGCAGGGCAAGGAGAGCAGTGTTTAAAGGTGCAATAGAGAAGGCACAGGGACTAAGATGTAGGCTTGTGCCAAGAGGCAAGAACATTCTGTGCTTCTGCACAGCCTGAAAAAAGGGTTCAAAGATAGAATCAACTTTAATGTTCAGAACAGCAGAGCCTGAAATACTGGTTTTACTATTTGGATACTTAAAGGTGCTATGGTTTGGGAATCAGGCAAGTATAAATCTTGCAGATGCATAATCTGGTCTACAACTATACCAACTGGAGTTTGGAGGTTTGAGTACCAGGCTCTGATGAATCTGACTTACTACAAATCCATGCGGACTCCATCTAGTATGAAGAGCAGTGCAAGAAGTGGAGCAGAGCATTCATATTATTTCAGCTTCCTCCAGAAGACTGTACACACGGATATAAATTACACACATGCACACACACATGTACTTTCTTTTCTGTGTTTGGTTAGGGGATAATAACCTGCCTTGTTCTAGGGCTTACAGAGTTATTAACAGCAGGATATGAAGAGTGAGATTTGTTGCTATGGCCTTCAAGGCATGATCACTTATAATGAGGACCATTTCTAGAAGGGAAGAATATCTTACAAGCTTTCTTTCCAGCATGTCCTTTCTGTGTTAAGACTAATGCCTAATTCCACAGCTAGGCATAAAGTTAAAGTTTTAGTAGGTAGGACCATATATATTTAGTAGACAGGACTAGCCTAAGCCAAAGTCTTGCCAATGTGTCTTCTGAAACACTCTTATCTAGAATGAACAGCAGAGCAATTGTTTTCCCATCCCTGTTGTCCAGCAGTTACATGCTAACCACAACCCTAAAGCTAGTCATACCAAGAGACATCTCCCAGCAACAGATGTATTCATAAGGAGTTTGCTTCCTTTTGGCACCAGTTCTCATCTTAAACTGTTAGACTTGACACGATCCAAGTATAAACTGAGTCATTCAGTCTCTGCTCTCTACAACCCAATGCTAACAGTAACCATAACCACAACCCTAGCCACAGGCTTAAATAATAACAAACAACTCATCCAAACAAGAAGAAAGAGCATGCTTTCCCATTGGTAGCGGTCCAGTCCACAGGCATTTCAGGATCTGTAAATCAAACTAACTATCCAGTTGAATCTTGACTTAGTCATATAGCCCAGAACTGCGTCTTCTCTTTAGTTCTCCCTCAAACTTAGATTAACAAAGAAACTATTCTCTCATATGGCTCTACATCTCATCCTGTGTCATTGAACCTTGCATCATGAAATCAGATCTTCAGCCCCTTTTCCACAGCCATTTTTCCTTCTTCAGTCTTAATCTTAGGTGGAAAAAATGTCCAACAGACATAAAAATTAGTCTAGCTACAAAGGTGGGTTTGCCAGCTTTAGACTTAAACCAGGTTCTTTTCTCAGCACAGATGTCTATCCCACCTTGCTGCGTATAAGGGATTCACAACAAAGATGTTACAGCTCTCAGTAACTGTAACGTTATGCACTACCATAAGTTTTCTTCACTGGCATTCCAGAAGTCTTAAACCAAATAAAAAAAGAACAGAGCCCAGCAAACATCCTGGGAATTTGATCTTTCCAGTCCAGAGCCTCACATGTAAACTCATTGTGCAGCTAGATTTACCTGAGGCTGAGGTAATCCCTATCATAGCAAGAGCAATTTAATTTCAGCATTGACCATTATTCTAGTTTAGGGGGTCTTGCATTTTACTTTGACCTCAGTTGTTAGCTCTTTGCAACCCTACTGTTAGCACCAGTTCTAGCCATGAAACTAAATATAGCTCCGAAATACCTGCACAAGAAAAAAAAAGACATATAATCTATTTGTTCCTTCTCTTGACCACATTTACTTTCCATATCAGTGGACCGTGTAGATAGAAAATGAGCCTTGCCTCCACTGCTGCAAATGTTCATGCCTTATCTCTGTTCTGGCTCATTTTCTACTTGCCCCACAAGTGATACTAAGTTTGCTGCTCTGCCTACCTTTGAGTTCGGTCTTTGGCCAAAGACACTGTGCGGGAGAGTGCTAGTTTTAACCCTGGAAACACTGCATCTGCACCAGAAAAACAGCCCGGATGAATGGCTTCCAGACTTTAATTTCTTTTTATTCTAGGAAAAAGGCATAGGGAGTGAATTCCTGTGAATCTCTGTGGCCATGGCTGATTTGCTGCTGACCAGCTGGAGAACCCAGCCTCAGAAGGTTGTCCTAGAGACATGATATGATCAGCAAGAGATGTAAAATTTCTGCAAAGGCCACAGACAAGATTTCTTCCTAGTGTTACAATTGCATATTTACTGGCTAACATCTTGAGACATGTGTCTATGCTGCAGAATAGCTATTACCCCGTGAAACCTCATGGACACTGACTCTTACAATATCTGTTGAGCTGGAAAGGGCAGGCAAATCCACTCTTAACAAAGTTGTGGGACAGGTCTCTTAAGATATTCTCCAAACTCTCTACTTCTGGTTAGTGAGATTGGGAAATGAGTATGAGTCCATCAAAGCATTTGCCTTCCTTGAGTTATTGTGTTGTACTAGTGTTTTTCAAGTGGTCCAGTTCCAGCCAGTTCCTGGCCTGGTATAGGCAGAGCAGCCTCCAGGGCTCACTAGATGGGCCAGTCAGCCAAGGGAAGAGTTGCCAACTATTGGAAGGTTGCAAGCAAATTCCGGTAGTAGAGGAGTAGCTCCTGTGGTCTAACATCATGTGCCACAGAGCAAATACAGCGACAAGCACCTGTCTGCTAAGGTGTAACTTCTTTATCAAAAGTTAGGAGATGTATTAGATTAACTTACAGCAAATTAGCAAAACTGTGCCTAAATTAGAGTTGATCAGACTTTAAACATCATCATATACCATCCTGGGATCTTCTGTGTGGTTTCTCAGGTCCTGGCAATACTCCTTGATGTTCTGAAGTCCTGATCTTCTCTCTTTAGTTTTCTTCTCCATTCAGATCTCCCAATCAATCACTCTTTACATGTTCCTGTGTACGGTACAAAACTGTTGTTTTTTACATCGAGTCACAGGCTTAATCACATCTGCTACCAACATCTGATGCTCAGCCTTTCTTTTTACTTGTTACAGTCTCAAAACTGCCTCCATCCAATTTAAGTTCTCACTGAGTTAGTTTAAACACAAGCAAAACTTTTTCTGTGACAAGGTCAGATTTTTCTCAGGTCCTTGCAGTGAAGCTTATCTGGTCAGGTTGTTTTGGGACCCATAATACTATCTGAATAACAGTGCCTCCCATTGCAGCTTATGATGTACTGCAAAATCTTCTTTAGGAATATCTAGGTACAAGCTCTTTGATGGACCTCATTTCCTTAGCCAAACAGAGTAATAGACCCCCCATGAAGAGTAGGAGGACACTTGGTGCACATATCAGGAGGTCTTTTAGCTTTGTTTTGTCTGAAAGGAATCTATTCACATGGATGAAACTCTGTGTAGTACAGCCCAGTGCATAGCAAGCGGGAATGATTAGAGGATTAACTTTCAAAGCATGGTAGGGCTTTGAAAAAATAGACACACGCAAAGGCATCCTTAGGCCTATTCCAGTAGCCCCCATCTGGGCCAACACAAATATAAGCCATTCTCCATCCTGATAGTGCTGCTTCTTCAGGCCAGCAGGCAAAATACCCAGCTCCTCCACTTTTCACACTACACATTTAAACCTTCCCTGGCTCATTCCCTGGAACAAGGTTCATCTGCAACCTTCTCTCTCTTGAATAAGAACTGTTTTCTGCTCTCACCTTAGCTGTCTGTGTCCCTGCTGCCCAGCCACACCTACCTCATGCTCCACTCACAGGCAAATGAGACCTACACACAGCTGAGCAAAACTGGAGCCTGCACACAATGGTCTTACTTTAGTCCTTGAGTTTTTCAGCATCTGGCTGTAAACTTTGAACCCTGCTGTCAGTAACCTATTCCCAGTTAAGCCTGAAAAGTGAAGTTAAACCTCCACCCTGTAGGCTGTTCGTATTGTTTTCTCTTTGCCATAAACCAGACTTTACTCTCTGCTTTCCTAAATACTAACTCTAATCTTAGCCCTAATCCTGGTGTAAGCAGTAATCCTGTCACCCCAGCATGAACTGGTGCTGGCTTTATGCCAAATGACAGTGAATATTTTTGGAGACTGCTACCTATTTTTTTTTTTTTAAGTACACTGTAGCTCATTGTATTCAGTGCCATTTCTTTTCTCATTTGTTGGCAATTCTCTTATTGATGCTAATGAGCAAATAAAAATCACACCTGGTGTGGCCTAGTAGTCAAGTTATGGTCATGACAGCGACTAAGATTTGGGATTCATTAACCTTCAAAGCCAACAGAACTGGCATTTGGGGATGCAGTTTTGTGTCAAAAGTAGGACTGCCACTAACTGATGCCCAGACCAAATCCCATCCTGGAAGACAGTCAGCCTGGCTTGGTGTCCTAGAAGAGAGTCCTTCCCCCCATTCCTAGCCCCCATTTCCTCCGTCTCCAGCAGTCTTATGACTTTACTGTACCCTTTCCTAGGCTTTGCCAAAGGAATGGGATGTTTGTGGGTTAGACAACTCACAGAGGTGTGCCACCAGGGATGTGAATAGCCATTTCTACAGGGGGGCCAGATGGATGGAGAGGGATCCTGTTCCATGTCATAGCCACAGCATGACAACCACTACTGCAACACACTACAGGTCTCACCACTGTATTTTTTTTGCAGAATCTTGTCTAAGAGCAGATGAGATGAACGCTCCATTAAGAGACACTGCAGACAAATATTTTACTTGCAGAGAAATGATATTTATGCCGTGGTAGTGTCACAGGTGAAATGCAGGCCTGAACAGTCTTCTTTCCAAGAGTTAAGGTACAAGGGCTTCTTTCGTCTTCCCTGTTAGTTCAGCTGAGAACCCAAATCATGTATACTCATGACAAAGATAAATTTTCGTTTGCAATAATGGAAGCCATAGAATCATAAAACCACAGAGTGTCTTGGATTGGAAGGGACCTCAAAGCCCACCCAGCTCCAACCCCTGCTGTAGGCAGGGCTGCCACCCCCCAGCTCAGGCTGCCCAGGGCTCCATCCAGCCTGGCCTTGAGCGCCTCCAGGGATGGGGCATAATGCTCCCCACCTCTGCTGGGACCATTTGTATACTAAAAAAAATTATACAAACGTATTACCATGATACCTTTAAAACCTGAATGCAAGTCTGTTGAAACTTGTCGTGTTGGCAAGACCAGAAAATGAATTCACCAGTTCTGTATGGCTAGCAGCAATTTATTTACTGCAGCTCACAATGCAGCCTGTGTGAAGGCTGAATTCATCGAGGTGGGCTTAAAGGCAGCCTGCACACATCTCAGGAGCAGTGTGAGTTTTCTGAGCGATGACGAAACCAAGGGTTTAAAAGGTAACTTCCGTTCCCTTTTTTTTCCTATTTGCACTTCAGAATCCCTGTGCCGTTGCCAGAGAGGGGGCAGAAGGCCATGCTGTGAGGCCAGGTTTCAGACTGAGACATTACATACAGTGTCTAATCCTGTAAACCATAAAAATCTCATGTGAATAGTGCCATTGATAAAGCTTGCAGGTAAGGGGCTGCTTGTGTGAATGACTGCTTGAAGGGCAGAGCCCTCTTAATTTGGTCTTTTGGAAACTTTCCTAGCTGTGTTTTGTGTAAAAACACCTAAAAATCAGATCCTAATAACACTCTTGGCAGAGTTGCACTGTGGTGTAGGAGGTCTCGCTGATAGCTGTATGAAACGCAGTGAAGTGATTAAGGGTTCTGCCAGAGCCAGCACGCTGAGCCCAGAGCAGAAGCTGCTCCTGAATGCCAGTGGGGCTGGACACTGGGCTGGAAACATGAGGCAGAGACCACCCTTGAAAACCTGTGAACACAGCAAAGCACTCCTTCCAGTCCCCGTCCTGTGTTCAGGGAAAAAAAGGAGGTGGGTGGGAGGAGGCGAAGGGGAAAGAAATGCTGCTGTTAGTAAGGCTGTCTGTTAATGACGTGAGTCATTCCTCCAGTGTCAGCAAAGAAGCACTTAATTCATCCGCCAATTATAAATTAACACTGTAACTGCTTTGCCAGTCTAATTACCTCGCGAGCTGAGAGGAAATGAGGGCTTGTTGTTCCTTAATAGCCTTTTCTTCAGTGAACTGCTTCAAGCATTGGCACTAAAAATAGCAGGGATGCGGAGGTGTGCGCAGAGCGAGACCTGGGTTTTGCTGTGAGCAGCAGGGCTTGTTCCTTCTGACGGAAATTGGAGGGAGGAAAGTTGTATTCTGTAAGCTCAACAGGTACATCAGGTATACGTGACAGCCAGCCGGCTCTGGGTAAGACACTGGGAGATAAGCATTTTCCTTGCCAAGACTGCTTTGCTCCATACAAGGAAGATTTTATTTTCCTAAATATTTTAAATGAATATGAACTACTGGTCACACAAGTTCACAGGTATATATATGATTTTTCTTCTTTTTTTCTTTTCTCCTTTTACGTTTTTAACCATTTATTGGCCTCTTCTGTGCAAGGCATGAGTATAGAGGTAATTCACGTAATCACTGGGTTTCATATTACAGTACAGCACTAAAGTTTTTCATCATTGAACACTTTTTCTAAGTGTTTTCTGTGCCTAAGGAAGGAAATGTGAACAATAATGTATTCCTGAAAAGGGGTCCAGGTATCCTAGACTCAATTTCTGTGTCTATTAGCTCCTTTTAGGAAGTTTCAAATGACGTCACAAGTGTGGTTGCAGACATTGTGTAAAGTCCCTGGCATGTATGTAGTAGAGTATGTATGTAGAGTATGCAGTTGGATTTGAGGAAAGTTGAGAGGTAGTTGTTTATCACATAACAATCTCACTCCTCTAGGCTTCTCTGAGCAGAATCAAACTTTTAAGTATGGTTATAATTATGATTATAAAGATCTGTGAATGCTCTGCACGCAAGTATTGTGGGTGTTCTAGGCTGAAAATGTCACAGAACTAAAATGTTACAGCGTACATAAAGAAGAGATGGGCTTATCTGAAGACAGTAGCTGAAGAAGAAAAAAACAAGAAACATCCACTGGGATTATTTGTACCTGCAGCTCCCCCCTCAAAACTAGTATTTACTGTGAATAGGCTTTCAGAGCCTGCCTAATGCGACAGCTTGTTGGGTTAAGTGCCAATTATTCATTGCTTAGTCACTGAAATGTCTGACAGTACATCAGCTTCTTAGCAATTGTACAGCTGGTTAGGGAAAAAAATCAATAGAACACCTACTCAACAAAATTTATTGACTTTTGTCAAAATGAAAACATTAGGTGGAAGGGCTTCTGATTCAGTAGAAGCTTCAAACACATATTCTCTCCCAGACCACTGTGCTTGATAAAAGAGGTTGATACAGTTTCTCTGCCATGTGTTGTCTCCCAGCAGAGCTCGTGGTCAGGCACTCCCTGATACCCTTCCTGCAGCATCTCTCTTGGCAAATAAAAGGAGTGGGTGGAGATAATGAGTTTGATTGCTTAAATTTTGTTTAAATGAATGAGGGAGCAGTTGGGTAGGATAATCCAGAGGATTTTCCTCTGCAGAGGACTCCCAGAGGCATGAATGTGTTTGAGCCCCCAGGTTCCTTCTCATCCATCTTCTGATTCTAGACAGCCTGTTTTTATGGCTCCTCTGGCAGGCATGCAGCACTTGGGGGTTTCCTGGGACACCCAGCCAGGTGAAGGCTGGTGGCAATATTAAATATTTGGTTACTAACAGAATTTTGAATTCCACTAGGAGTGAAACCATTTTGAAAAGCTAAAGTTTTCTGCACATAAGAGTTTGATATTTCATGATATCTCTGTTTCAAAGTTTAAATGATTCTTTTGGAGTGAAAGTATAGGAGAAGGCAGTCTCAAAAAGTGCTGAAGACTATATAAAGGCTGTCCCCATGCAAAATAGGCAATTCTATCAGTTGATGTGGAACTGCAGGAAACTGTAAGGATGGAGAAATGAGTTTGGAAATTCTTTCAAGGAAGAAACAATTTCAATAGGCTTTTGGAAAACTTTAAGGCATTTAGAGTAGCATCCATCACCATCTTTCTTCCTTTATTGTGTCTTCAAAGTGGAAACCGTAGGAACAAAGATCCAGTATGCAGCAGTCTTCACAAACCCTACATGAAGAGCATACTTTGGAGTGCATAATTGGGCAGAAGCAACGTAAACTAGTTTTCAGTGAAGTGGCTGGAAATGTAGTTGTGGTACTTCTCAGAACTGCTCTCTTACTGAAAAACCTGTTTGAAATATGAAGCCTTCCTGTGCTATGACAGTAAGGCAATGAGTCTCCTACACTAGGGCTCTACGGGAGGGGGAAGTTGCTCAGGAAAATGGCACGGTGTCTTATCTGTAGAGTGTATGGTTTCTATATGAAAACAGCAATTTATCTTTGCTTTCTATCAGAAAAAAAAAATGAAGCCAGCAAAAGACAATTTTATCTGTAAATATTTTATTGGTTACACTAATTAAGAAGGTTAGATATGCAAATTTTGTAATTCAGATTGAACTGATATGAAATTTTGAGTTTCAGGGTAAAATTGCTTAAATCTTGTAAACAAAATATGCAGAAAGAACTATGCAACTGAATCCTTATTTAAGACTGTGCTTGCAAAATATGTTTAAAAACATTAAATATTCTTACTTAAGAAACGTGTTAGCATCATAATTGTAAATTTTAGTAAAGTAATGGTATAATTATGTTTCACTGTCACTAATTCTCTTTCCAATTCTTGATTTATGTCCCTATTTAATACATTTTTACAGGCTTTCTAAAATTGTTTGTTGATTTCAAGGCGGTTGACCAGAAGTGAGTAAGGAATCACAGTTCTTTTGATGGAAGAAAAAAACTTGTTTGCTGGATCTTTCATAAGAAGACCAAAGCTGCCATACAAGGAGGGAAAGAAACATTTTCTTTGTAGTTTCAATGACAATGTTCATGTGCATTGGCTTTGTTTCCTGGCAAATCATACATTGGCCAGGTGTGGACCAAAGTATATCCTGTTGATGCTGAATACAGTAATTTTTTTTTAGCTATCCTTTCATTTTGAGGTGAGGAGAAAAAAATACATTTTAGAGCATTAAATTATGGTTGAGTGTGATTGATTACATCTGTATTTGTTTTCTTAATCTATAACTCATTTTTCTCTTGGCATAATTTGTCTTATGTGCCAAGATGTTAGGAAGATGTTTGTATAGTAGTTATAAATCTTATTTTAATGCTAGAGAAGGGAATGAATAAGTAATACCAAATCTGTCTTAACTTTTTATATACCCTCCTGGTTACTGAGGACTTCCATAAAAGGTTAGATCTTTGTATACCTCAAAGATATACTGGTGTGTTGTACTTTTAACCGTATCTGTCTCTAGTACAGGAGTAGGTGTTTAGCTGTGCAAATCATGAGCAAACATTTTGAATATTGCTCTGCAAGTGTTAGCTCATTCTAGTCATCTTTGGGGCTGCTGTTTGTGTATGTTTGGGGCCTTGGGCAAAGATGTGCATCAACTGACCAGTGCTGTTAGGAGAGTGTGGAGGGATAGACCAAGAATTGAGCAAATAAGGAAGGTAATGTTAATGAAATTTGTCAGAATGCAGTAATTCATTACTACTCTTGACAACATTTGGTGGCATTGCACCTGGCACACTAGTTTTAACAAGTGCATCATCCAGAATACCTCATTACTTCATGGAGAAAAAATTGTCCTACAGAGTCCTTCAGCTTAGAAGGTGGTCATCGGCAAGTCCAGTACTGAAACCAGAAGAATTAAACCAGAAATAAAATGTATAGAGTCATTGAAAATGCTTACATAAGCATGAGTGGTTATTCAATTACAAAATGCCTTTAATTTAGTAAAATACCTGCTGTTTTGGAAGGGCTGGAATTCAAATAAAGGTTGCCTTGGGACTTAAACTCTATTAAAAAGACTTGTGAATAATTACCTGAAGTAAATGTTACTGAGCTCAACTCATGAGGCCTGATGTACGTTGGCTAAATGTTCCTTATAACAGGTCTTATAAATCCAGAGACTTCTACTTTCAAATGTCCATAAAATCTTGAGAAATTAAGTTTTAGATTAAGGCCTTGATGAATTAAAATAATCCAATACAGGCTTTAAAATCTGCACGACTCCTATAATAAAAGTTGGGTGTTTTATTTTCAGAAAAGCACTACAGAAATCTCATTTAAAAATCTGAAAATTAATGCTGTATCTTGGAAGACGAGTAATTCTTACAAGAGTCTTATTTTCCCATGGCTTCTAAAAAATTGATTGGTTTGTCTTTTGGCTTTTTCATAAAATCATTAAGATTGGAAAAGACCACCAAGATCACCTAGTCGAACCAAAGCCCATCCCTACCATGACCACTAACCACATCCCTCAGTGTGATATCTACATGATTCTTGAATGCCTCCAGGGATGGTGACTCTACCACACCCCTGGGCAGCCTGTGCCAATACCTCACCACTCTGTCTGAGAATAAATTTTTCTTAATATCCAACCTGAAATTAGAATGTGGAACTCTGGCAAAGGCATACTATAGTTACAGACAAAGGATCCATCTTCAGTGTGAACTGTCTTCTCTGAAAATTCTTGTAGTCAGTGTGAGGAGCAAAGTTTTGGATTAAAGAAAAAAAAGGAAGATTTGTTGTCTACAGGAAAAAGCTACTAAACCATGACTAATGGTGTCATGAAATTACTATATCATTCTATACATTATGGGTCGTACCTGTGCACCAGGTAAAGAAATCTTCTGTGAGGAGGAAAACTTCTGAAAAGTTACATTAGTGACTATGTAAATGGCAAACATAATATGCTTTATCGCAAAAGTCAATTCAGTATTTCATGAAGAGTGTTGCACTTAAATGTGATAGTATGCCAACTCACTCTGGCACAGCGTGGAATTTTCTGTGCAGAAGTCATAATAAGGCTCTCTGGAAACGTTCGTTTCACAGCCTATAAATAGCAGAGACCTCCAGCCCATTAAGAGTTACTCTGTTGCTGGCACTTTATGAGCTCTAAGGGAAGTTGTAAAATGAGGCTTTAACAACTTCGTCATGGAACTGGAAGGAAAAAAACATTACTTTCAGACTTGGGAGAAGAAGGGAGCAAGAGTTCAAAAAAGACATGAGGGAGAGGATATCTTCAGAAGACCTGGAGGGGAGGCTGCCTGGATATGGTCTAAAGGCTTGTGTTTGAAGGCCAAAGGCCCTGGATGGTAAAGGTAAAGGTCTGGAAAAGATAGAGAAGGCTTTTACTTCTCTAGAAAAATCCTCCTCCTGTCAGGTGGTGCCAGAAGGCCAGAACTCCCTTCTTGTTGTGATTTTGATCAAATGACAGCTTATGTTGCAAAAGGGTCTGAAACTTCATTAATCATAGAATCTTTTGAGTTGGAAGGGACCTTTAAAGGTCATCAAGTCCAACTCCCCTGCAATGAATAGGGACATGCACAGCTAGATCAGGGTGCTCAGAGCCCCTCCAGCTCTACCTTGAATGTCTTCAAGGTTGAGTCATCCACCACTTCTCAGGGAAACTTGTTCCAGTTCCTCACCATCTTTATTGTGAAGAAGAAAAAAAAACCTACTTCCTTATATCCAACCTAAATCTCCCATCCTTTAGTCTGAAACCATTTCCACTTGTCCTATCACAACAGCCTCTGCTAAAGAGTCTGTCCCCTTCCTTCTTATAGCACCCTTTAGATACTGAAAGGCCTCTTTAAGGTCTCCCACAAGCCTTCCCTTCTCCAGGCTGAGCAGCCGCAGCTCTCTCAGCCTGTCCTCATAGGAGAGGTGTTCCATCCATTCAACCATTTTTGTGGCCCTCCTCTGGATGCGCTCCAGCAGGTCCACATCTCTCCTGTACTGAGGTCTGCATATCTGGATGCAGTACCTTGAGATGAGTCCTCACCAGCACAGAGCAGAGGGGCAGGATCATCTCCCTCAACCTGCTGGCCACACTTCTTTTGATGCAGCACAGCATACTGTTGACTTTCTGGGCTGTGAGATCACATTGCTGGCTCATATCCAGCTTCCCATCCACCAGTACCCCCAAGTCCTTTCCAGCAAGGCTGAGCTCCATCCTTCCATCTCCCAGCTTGTACTGGTGCAAGACCCTGCACCTGGTTATGTTGAACCTCACGAGGTTTACCTGGGTACAGTGCTTGAGCCTGTCATGGTCTCTCTGGATGGCATTCCATCACTAGGGCACGTTGACCACATGACAAAGCTTGGCAAAAGCTTGTCATCTGCAAATTTGCTGATAATGTACTCTGTAGCAGAAATGCTAAGTCATGACCTGAACCAGTGATTAAGCACCTGGTGGGAAGGCAGTTCCAACCCAGGGGAGCTCAGGTGGAGCGAGGGTCCACCCCTTCCCAGACCTCATTTAAGGGTTGGCAGTGGAGATAAGAGTATCTTGCTGGAGATCCCTGCTTACCTGAGGCCTTTCAGAGGTAAGCAGCATTTTTCCTTTGTTTCTGTGTCTATGGCTGCTGCTGCATTTGGGCTTGTCCTTGTTTGCTGCAGCCAAATGGTTTGCCACCCCGCTATTATTGCTGTACTCTCCATCACGTTACAGTGTTAAACACTCAATCCCATTGTTGATGCCGTTGTTGAAGATGTGAAAGAAGTGTTCCAACACTCACCCCTGAGGGGCACAACTTGTCACTGATCTCCATGCAGATGTTGGGCCATTGACCACCACTCTCTGGGTATGCTCTCACAACCGATTCCTCATCTATCAAGCAGTCCACCCATCAAATCCATATCTTTCCAATTTGGGGAGAAGGATGTTGTGGGGGACTGTGTCAAAGGCCTTACTGGAGCCCAGATTGATGACATCAGTGGCTCTTCCCTTGTCCCCTAACTTAATCCCATGCCAAAGATGTTTCATGCTTAAATGCTTGAGCTACAAGAATCTAGAGATGATTTTAATTCTATTCCTCAAGACTTACGTATTGACCAAGTACAGTACATAAGTGGAGTACAGGCTGACTATGAAACAAAACCATTTTGAAGAATCAGTGATATGTCATTGGTTTGACTGGTCTCTGTGGATCACGTCTGCAACTACCACAGTAGCATTTCCTCCAGCACGTCCATTCATATTTGTGTGAGATGCTCTGTACAACTCAACAGAAGCTCTCCACTCTTCCTGAGTGGAGAAATGATTTTGCACTTAATGTGCATGGACATTAAGCTTATCAGCACATGTAGAAAATATTTTTTCATGACTGCTGGGGTCTTCTTAGATGTAAGAGAGCAGGAAAATGGGATAGATCAGAAAAAATAATTTTAATAGCTTCTACAGACGAAACAATAGATTTTTTAGAGAGAACAACAAAAATAAGCACTGTAAAAGCAGCAAACAACAGTACTCTGCAGTCATTCATACCAATCTCATTATTATGACAGCAAATTCAATAACATTTTCTACTCATTTCTGAAGCAGACTAGCATAATTCAGAGTGAGAGCTTCATTTACTGTGAATAACATGATCTTCTTTCAATTTAGAAAACAATTAGTCTGTGACTGCTGATGCCTCAAAACCCTGGAAATATCCAAATATTTCCAGTGTTTATTGTTGGATAGGTAGAAAAGAATAATCTGCTCTCTGAGTGTTTTCAAGACCTCAATGAAGCAGCATTATGAGTATCTGGAAAATTAAAAAATGTGCTACAAACAGATGATTTAGACTTTACTGATGTACCATTGCTTGCATTTGCTACAGCTAATGTCTTATTTTGAAAACACCATTTTCCCTGCAAATTAGTGGAAAATAAGAAGCAATACTTGGTTCCAGCTACTTTTCTACATCATAGGCAGCCTCAATCAGAGGGCAAACTTGCTTCTGATGTTGATATAGCAAAACCTTTTGCTTGCTCTTCTATGGGTTCTTGAGGAAAAAACATAAGGAATCATTCTGTCAGCTCTCAGTATATGGAAATAGTGAAGCACATCCTAGTAAGATGTTTATCTCTCTAACCTGCAATGAACAGTATCTTAAAATATTCTACAGCTCCTATCAGTTATTTCTGCACATTAGGTAAGGCTACAATTATTAATGTTTGTATATTAAGGATGATGGAGAGCCTCTTTCAGTGATTGCATAATGCTTCTACTTAACAGCACCTCAAATGTTTTACTATTAAAATAATTGCATCTTGACTATGATATGTTAAAGAACTTCTATAACTACATTAGCTCATTGAAGAACTGATGATAAATATTTTGGGTGTAAGTACAAATCACATAATTGGCCAGTAAGGTACAAACACTTTTTATCTGATAGCCTATACTAGCTCTGAAATTTCTGACTTCTTTCTGGTTTCAGAAGATAATTGTCTTAGTTTAACTCAACTGCTTTCTCTGCAAAAGCAATTCAGAGTACAGGCAACTCTGTTGGTTGCTATTGCATATATTGCATACAGACTTGACAGAAGGTTGGGTACTGTGTTTGTGTAAGGTGTATGATGTGCTGAGAGACTGGGGACCTTGTGTTTATGTGCTGTGGGAGCACTGATTTAGGAAACTGCATGATTTTTTAATCTTTAAAGTCTTATTTTCTTTGTTATTTAATAGAGTTTATAAATACTGCTCCTGATCTGGTAGCTCAAAGAATATTTCCCTTGGGTAAACTGATTTTGGATATACTGTGGAAACCTGATAAATAATGATTGTACTGAGACTAACTTGGAAAAAAAAAATGTATTGTGTGTATACGGAGTAGACTAAAAAAAACATCTGAAATGGATAACCGTTACTTTAATATGTATTTTCTTTGCAGGGTATGATGTGTGCACTTGTCAGAAAGCTACCTGACCTGCTGAGACCCGTTTTCCTAAAGTCTCTCTGAAATATCATTTCTAAATCTAGCATCTAAATTTCTTTATCATTTCTAAAGTTCTTTTGCAAAGGGGAGTGACTGGTTTATTCTGTCTGGAGGAGATATGACAAGAAATATATCTCATATGCAGAGAAGTGAGGCAATGGGGAAGGATTTCAAAAGTAAAACTAGTGAAGTAGTGGAGCAGATTAGAGACTTTGACAGACTTCTCAGGTAGATTTCCAACTGTGTAGAGCAGAACAGACAACTAAATATCAGAGATGCTCCAAAATTTATGCCTCCTATTTGATTACATTGACCCACAATGTCAGAGGCAGATGTTGGTGGCACAATAGTAGAGGGTAAATCTTCCTGCCAATGCTCTGTTACATTTTTGTTGCTGTGCAACAGAGGGCAGCAGAGAGGCAGTCTGCTACAACGGTGTCTGACATGGAAGTGTGAATGTAGCAAAGGTGTGCCACTGAATTCCTCCATGTGGAAAAAATGGCACCCATTGATGTACACTGATGTCTGCTGAATGCTGATGGAGACCAAACAGTGGATGTGAGCGCAGTGAGGTGGTGGTGGTGTGTTTCACCAGTGGCAGCAAAAATGTGAAAGACAAGGCACATTTCAGATGGTCATGTAGATTTTTACTAGCTCATCAGGCAGTCTCTTGCTCATTGCTGGCACAAAAATGCATAGCTAATGGCAGTGACTATGTTGAAAAACAGTGTTCTGTAGCTGAGAATTTGCTCTATCAAATAGCATTACTGTGCTCTTTGTATCTCTTGTAGTTTCTATGGAAATAAATAGGAGGCGTTACGTTCAGAGTGACCTATGTAGTCTTTTTGTGTTGAAGTTATACTGATTGACCTTCAGCTTTCTCAGGTCACACCTGGTAGCCTTCTTTAGCAATCAAGTAGTTCACTTGGTTTCTGAAACTTCTGAAACTGCTTTGTGCTTATCTAAACAGTGATATCTTTACATTCCTCAAACTTTGTTTTCATGCTTGGTGCAATCCTGTTGCCGTTTATGTGGTATTTAGTAAATGCAAGCTTGTCTTTGCTGCATTACACTGTACGTTACTTACCCATAGCGCTAGTAAGCTTACAAAGACGGAAAAAGGACAGCCTCTTAGAAAACACCAGAATGTGTTTTTCAATTGATTTATTAGTGGGGAATTCAAAGTTACGTTGTAACACCTTGCTTAATTCCTAACTGAATGTAGGCAGTAACTTTCTAATGAGAGCAAATGTGTATTAATATAAGTTAGTACATTACAAATGTTTAGAGATTTGGTGGTCAACCAATGTATATATTTTCACTTTAGATTTGCAACAGATAACAAAACAAATATTTTATACAATGGCATAACTGTAGGACTCTTGATGATTGCAACAGAGTGCTTAAACGGATCAAGTGAAAAGATGCTTTTGCCTTTAGACTGGTTGCAGGCTGTGGTGTGGGTGATGCAAGGACTTTGGCAACTACTGCCAATGCAGTCTTAATGAGAGACTCTACTGAAGCAGAAATTCAATTCTGTTTGGATTTATATTGTATTTTCTCTCCCTCTTGAGCATCCATACTGGAATCTGGCACCCTGACAGGAAGGACAGACTCTGAAGGACTCAAAATACATAGTAGAGATCAATCAGATTAAATATAGGATGCAGGAACAATTCAATGAAAATTAGTTATTTGAACCACAGCCACGTCAAGCCTTTCCCCTTCCTATAGGCAACCATAAATCCATAAAAATTAA
Source organism: Numida meleagris (assembly GCF_002078875.1). NCBI lineage: Eukaryota > Metazoa > Chordata > Aves > Galliformes > Numididae > Numida > Numida meleagris. The sequence continues at coordinate 67,995,093 of NC_034411.1, forward strand.
ACTATCCTCCTCTTCTTGACTTCTGCCAAGAACTTTGCCAAGGAGTTACACAAAATTTCCTGATCAGCATTTTTTCCCTGATGCTTTTTGCAAGTCTTGATGTTGTAAGTCATCTTTATGTAAGTCTGGAACAGTGCCAGAAGTGGGACTGAAGAATTGTACCTCAGTCATTTCAGGAGCCAACATCTGACTCTTGCTCAGTGCAAAAGGAAGATTCAAAAATGTTATTTGCAATGACTAGGTAATTTCTTGCAACTGCAGACATAACACTGGAATGTATGGAGTCTGCTTCCCTTGTCCTATTGCTACCAGATTGTGTAAAAAGTCTGTCTCCCTCCTGTTTGTAAGCTCCCTTTAAGTACTGGAAGGCTGATGGCAAAGCCCAGCTTCTGTCCTCTCCTCTACCACCTCCTGCAGGTGTGCCTGATCTGTTGATGTCCTTAAAGTCAAAGTGTTCTGCTTTGCCTAGGATTTTCTACAGTCTTCATCTACAGTTCTTGCAGGTCATAGCTAAGACTGATAACTGGATATTCCCTGATTTCATCTCTCTGGATCAATACAATTGCATCAGAGACCGCTGATGCAGGAGGCAGGAAGCTGGGTGTGGTACCGTGCCATGCTCACAATACTAAACAAGCTGTGTGACCAGAATACAGCAGCATGTTATGTTTGCAGTACACAAGCCCTCAGAAACAAAGACCAGTAGCGTTGAAAAGGATCTGATTGTTGAGAAGTACAGGGCAAACAGCAATGCAGCTTTTTGGAGGTCACGTTTTCAAGCCCTTGTATTTTGAGTGATGCTTAGGCACAGTAGAAGTGGCCAGGAAATGAAAAGAACAAATAGTTCAATGTCAAAAGCAAATCGTGTGACTGCAAGTCAGCCTGCTTGCACTAGAAGTGCAGCCAGCTTACAGCTGGAAATTCCCACTTGAAACATCAAACGGGGAACTGTTTTGCCCTGAAAGCAGCCGGGTGGTGTGAAGACAGCTGTACAACTCTCGTGTTCTCAAGAGGGCTTCAGAAAGTCAGGTTTCAGGATGAGGGCAAAGCAGCACAACTATGTTGAGGCTTCACTGCAGTCCACTGAAAGCACTGAGTCTGAGCCAGTCACCAAGGGCATGGCTCCAACAAGCTGCCTGCACCTGACTCTGGGCTCCTCTGGGAGCAGCCCCTCTCCTGTCTAGGCACCCCTAGACACAGCTCTGTCAGTACTGGCTACGGAGGCCTGATTTACGTGAGTACATGCAAGCAGAAGAAAGCCACAAAGGCCTGGGCAGAGTTTTTGCTGTAGAAGTGCCCTTGCTCTGCTTGCTAGTTTTTGGCAGAGGTGTCTCCTACTATGCTCTCTTTAGCAGAGGATTGATGACGTATAGCAAACCCCTTCTGACATTCTCAGGGCAGTGAGACTCTCTCCCTCTTTAACAGTTAATGATCTGGAAAGAGAAGCGAGGGGTAAGGTGACATTGGCAGTGCTGCAGCTCACAGGGCAGACTGGCTGTCTGTAGGAGCTTGGACCTGATCTGGAGATCCTGGTGCTCCCTGGGCCTCAGGGACCCCCACTGGGAGCATCCTGTACTGAGAAGAGCTGGTCTCCCAGGGTTCTGGCAACAGGATGCTGAGCAGTCATCTTACATAAAGATGACTTATAACTTTAACTGCTCTCTTTAAAGCAGAGCAGTTAAATGAAGGCCCGCACTAGGGATTGGATCTTGCGGCTCTCATAATGCTTATGTACTTAAAGCATGATCTGTTTTAACATCCATGCTCCTTTGGTGAAATCCCCAATGTAAACACAGCTGTGCTGGCACAGTGTGGTGCATCAGCAGGGCTTGGCCTGAGCTACTGCCAGGCCGCTGTGTTATGCTTCTCCAGAAGCAGTTTTTGGTACAGGCCCCTAGAGAAGCTCTGGCCCAAGGTGGGCTCAGCATTGGTGTTTTTTGCCATCCCCAGAAATGACAGGAGCAGCAGTGAAGAGGCAAGACAGCAGCATGAGCTATTCCCGCAAAAGCAACCTCTTTTTGCTATCAGTCAGGTGGCAACGGATCGGTAGGGGACTGGAAGCAAGAAGAAAATGGTGACTGCTGAACTGGCTGCAGCAGCAAATAGCTATCAGTGATGTGTTAATTCTCATGAAATTAAGATAAGCTTGACACAGTTGCTTGGTGATGTTGTTATCCACTTTGTGCAGACTGGAAGCTGCTTCAGTGCTTACAGGAAGAGCTGTCATGAGCATGCTGGGTTTTGCCAGGAAACCCAAATCTGGGCAGGTCTTAGGGTGTGAGAGCAAAGTCTTATGGTGCAGTGCCAGAGCTCAGCACCGCATCTTTCTTGTCCAAAACAAGTATAAAAGCTTTCAAACTCCAGGCCCTAGAACTGAGGTCCTAAATACACTACCTAGGACATAAAGTGAAATTCAGATTTTAAGACCAAGTTGAGTAGTCAGTAACTCCTAATGAACATATTACTCCTTCCTCATTTCTCTGAATCAGATGTTTCCAAAAGTGGCCAGTCCCACTGTGTCTTTTATCCTCAATTAGCACAAAGATCTGCACGGTATCTGCTTTGAAAACTATTACTGGGCAAGTCTTTTTGGCCATCCTGGACTCTCAAAAGATGCCCTTTCAGAGAGAAAACTATAGATGCTTGTGAGATGTAAAACAGCCAGCTGCTGTTTTTAAATTGTCAACATGTCACTACTGCTCAGGTATCAAGAATGTTAGGAATACAACAGGGTGACAAGAGCAAGACACTGCCTCCTGCCCTAACCACCATATGAATAATTGTAGCTGTGATATTCTCATCCTTCTGTTTGTAGCTGAGAGCAGAATCAGAGGTGGCAAGGAATTGTATTTCAGTTTTACACACTCAGATATATTTCCAGTGCGTTTATATTTTTGAATTGAGTAAATTGCTGGAAAATACAAAGCTTTATTTCTTCCCTGGATCCAAGTAAATGTAAGGCATTGATTTAAGACTAAATAACCATTAATCCCTTTAGTTATTTTGACTTTAAAACTCACAGTGGCAATGCTGTTTGGAGAGAGTGAATTATCTTTTGCTGGCTTTTAAGATTGCAGCAGAGAAGATGAAGCTCCTCCTGCTCAAATTCTTGATGTCACTACAAAATAATAATGATAATTACATCACACCAAATAGACATTCACAAAGCCAGCAGCTCAGTTCAGCTTAGCTTGCAGCATGCTGTTGGCATTTTGGGATGCTTTCCCTATTTGCTGGTGTGATGGGGTGTTCTGCTTGACAGTGTGCTGTGGTACTTTAGCCTGGAGATAACCAGAAGATAACTGCATGGCATTTTCAGTGAGACCTTCTCCCTTTGTGCCTTCAGCTATATTATACACATATGCTCTCAATGCTTATAATTCTGTTGTAGTATCATTCTTGTTCTTGGCTTGTTTCTGGGAAAAACAGTTCTACCGCATTTTTTCAGAGGGATGATTAAAAAAAAAAAAGTGGGTCCCCAGGCTCCAGAAAAGTAAAAATGTTGTTGGTTCAGGTGCTTTACTTTAGAAAGATGAAACTACAGCAGTTCTGACTTTTCATTTTCCCTTGTCCCATCATGTGAGACACCTCAGGTCAGGTTATTTGATCTGAAGGGCACGAAACTTGCACAACCTGTCGTAACGTGCGGGAGAAAGCAGCGAGGATTGTCTGGGCTCAGGAACATATGGACTGGTGTGCTGGCATCCAGCAGCCCTGGGGAAGGACCTGGGGATCAATAGCTCTTTCAAAATCACCAAGAGCTTTACAAAAGAAATCACCCTGTCTGTGGGCTGCCCATGGAAGAGGCAGGGAGTAATTTTGATTAAAATGCAGCTCTGAAATTGGACATGCCTACAGAGTACAGCTTATTCTGCCACAGACTGTCATGGTAGATAAAATGCTACAAGCTCAATGCGGGTATAAAGTAAAAAAGCAAAGTTTGCAAAGAAAAGTCACAATTCTTATCATAGAATCATAGAATCCTTAGTGTTGAAAGGGACCTTTAAAGGCCATCTAGTCCAGCTCCCCTGCAATGAACAGGGACACCACAGCTGGATCAGGTTGCCCAGAGCCCGATCTGGCCTCACCTTGAAAGTCTCCAGGGACGGGGCATCAACCACATCTCTGGGCAACCTGTTTCAGTGCCTCACCACCCTCACTGTAAAAGACTTTTTTTTTGTATCTGACTTAAATCTACCCTCTTTGAGTTGTGTTTTTTTTTTTTTTTTTTTTTTTTCTGACAGACCAATTTACTCATGGCAAGTACCATGCTTGGTGGCAAGTGGAATGTGAATGGTGCTTCAGGGGTCCTGGCTGCCATGACACCAGGTTGGGATGGGCTGGGAACTCCATGCAGCTTTGCTGAAAATTGATGAATTTCTGCATAGTTGTGAAAAATACTTTTGTACATTTGCTACTGATGGCTTTCCAGATGCTTCTTGTGTATTTTCTGTTGCGTCTAGGTTTTATGCTATCTGAAATAGTCACGGTGCTCATTCATTCATTTGCCGTAGGAATTGTGACAGATGAACCTTGGAGGGTTTTGACAACTGGCTAGAGTGCAATTGGCACATGAAGAGGATATGTTATGTCAGTGGCTTTAGCAGCATGATCAGTGATAAAATAGCTGAAAAACTCTTCATTCCAAATGGTTGTCTGCAGTCCATTGAGATGCGTGAGGCAGTTCATGTGTTCTGAACACCACTGATTTAGTCTAGCTGCCAACTCTGGGAATTAATGCTGAGGCGATTTGCACTTGTTTCATGTTTCCATAGCCATAGATCTGGAAACATAAGTACAAAAGCAAAACCAGACCCTTCCGTTTTGGAAGATTTGAGAATCCTGAGCTCCATGGACTATTGATGAAAGAGTATAAATATGAAGTCCGGAATGTTATTCAGATGTGATAGTTTAGTGCAGCCGGTACCTTTATTCTTGGTGGCTATTTTCTTGTTTTTGTTTGTTATTTTTCTTTCTCTAGGCAGAATTGCAGGTCTCAAGGATTTCCTTGCAATATCCTTGTGGCAGGATTGGCCTTGAATTGAATCCAGTTTCTTGAGGCATTTGAAGCAATAAGGAGGCCATTAAATGTGAGTTTGTATTAGTCTAAGCAAGCAGAGTAAGGAGTGGTTATGGAGAATGCAATGAACGTTTCCTAAGTAAGAAAATGCTTCAGATGTGGGAGGGGAAAAAAGTCTCAGCTTTTAAAGTGACTATGCAGGCAGCAGTTCCTCCAGGACACCCTGCAGAAAAGTTGCTTGTTTGATCTCTTCAGATGATGTAAGATCTCTCAGCTCAAAATGCGGAGACATTAGATAGAAGATCTGGAGGGAATCATTTCTCTTCTGGGAGTAAGGGAATACTGCAGCTGAGATTTTTATTCTGCAAAGACATATAAAGGGCTAGAAGTAGAATATTGTGCTACTGTATTGGCAGGACGACAAGATTTGAAAGTGGCAAATACATAAAATAAATAGGTGCAAGAGCAATTACTTTGAATAAATTGCTTTTTCTCTCCTTTTCTTTCACCATTTTTCTCACTTTCTTTCGTTATTGCTGTTAAGTACTAATTACAGTATGATTTGTAGAGCAATCTGCAAGAATAATTGGTCCTGGTTTAAAGCATATCCTGTGAAAGAACCATTTTAGAAGGCATTGACAGAAGATTGCAAAAGCTGTTTTTGTTCAATGTCCAGTACTTCTCAGACAAGACCAGGCATGATTTCCAAGAAGCATGCGCTCTGACTGTTTGTGTGGTGTAACCACCCTGATGCTATTTTGTAGAATACTAAAAATCAAAGGGCAGAACTGCACTCATTAATGCCTGAGTTGATGCAGAATGTACTGGTGTTAACCTTTAACAGGGTTCCAGTGTTTTTAGCATCACCTTTCCTATAGAACAATGAGAGCTGAGAGCAGCAGCTAGGATATAGATAGATAGAATGATTTTTACTTTTTTATTTTTGCTTTAAAGACTCGTTCCTGTTTACCCTCTTGTAAGGTAGTCATGAAGCAAAGGTTTTATTATTTTAAGGGGAGAGGGAGAGCTAAAGCATCACATTGTCAAGTATTAACCAGAATAACAACAGAAACCACTTGTGCATGCCTCAGAAAGCAGGCTTCTTACCGGGCAGGGGGAGCACCTATAAAATGCCTCCAAAGAGGAAAGTTTTCAGGCAGTGCCAGTGTGACTCAAATATGTAGTATTACAGTAGTCTGCTGGATTTGTTTGAGAGGGAGGAGGATTCTGGATGAGTGGGCAGCCCCTAAGCAGGCTGGCGGAAACCACTGCTTCTTCCCCTCCTGGGAAAGGGACTCACAGATGCAAGCATGGGACCTCTGCAGCTCAGGCGTTTGTAGAAAGTGAAAAGGGGTGGGGGGGAGTAGGAAACAAAAATCCCCTGGTCCCTTAACCATGCTCCAGTGAATAAAACCAACCCAGTTCCCAAGGGCATGAGGAGGAGAAATTATTGAGCTGCTTAAGCCAGTGCAAGGATCCTAGATAATAAACAGGCAAAGTGGAATTGCTCATTTATGACCATAAATTCAATGGCATTGAGAGATGGCATTGCTGAAGCTTGATGGGAGACTTCTTCTTGTGAGTGAAATCTTTAAATCACTGGCTATGACCTCTTTAGAAAGGTCTGGTGGGCAGAAGGAGATGAGAAATGGCACACTGTAACAAAAAAAAGGCATGATTTATTTACTAGTGACTAACGACAAAAAGAAAACGATCTCCTGGATTAATTTCCCACCATGAAAAGCACAAAATGCAGTATAGGTTGCTGTCTGTAAGAGAGCAGCAGTTCTTATGGAGGAACAGATGACTGCCTCCTTGAGCTACTATTCCTATTGTATAGGAGGAAAAAGAAATGTGCATCTTCATGGGGGACCTCAATCCGAGTGATGTATGCTGGCAGTCTCCTGTGGCTAGGACTGAAGTATCTCCAAAATCACTAAATAACACTCCTAATTTTCTTGCTTAAAACATATTGCACCAGAGAAGCTCTAAGCAAGACTTTTGACTTAGCAGAGGAAAAGCGTCATGGTAAAAAATACTGTTATAACAAGAAAAATGTTTGTAACATCATTACATTTGTTGAAGGCAAATACAATGCTAATCAGTAACTTTAGCCGATATAATTCACAAAGAAAATAATTCTAGGCTAAGTCAGCTGAGAGGGAAGAAAATTGTAAATGATAACTGGGAAATGTCTAAGGGTATTTTACAGGTAATAAAGCTGTAATTGGGGGCAGGGGTGAAGGGAGAATGAGGTACACTGGTTTCAACAAACGCAACATCTTGACTAAGGGGCAGCTCGTAAGACAATACTTCTGCTCTCTTTGAAAGTATATAGAAGAAATAGAAGAAAGGGGAAACTGATATTGAAAATCATGAAATGGACACTTGTAGCTGAAACAGCTGATATGGGTCTTTCTGTAAGTCAAGGTAATAAACACTTGAGATCAGGTATGATATTAGACACTTGAGCTCTGAGCTTTGTGAAGAACAAAAATCAACTTTCTCACCTGAGCTCCTGTTTGCCTACCAGTGCCATTGACAAAATGGAAGCTTTGTCAGTAAGAGCAGAGAAAGGACTTAAAAATATTGACAAATACAAAGCAAGGCTGTTACAGCTCTGTTATACCAGTGTGCAATACCTTCTCTTCCCATAATAATTTGAGAAAGTACTAAATAGCACCTGAACACGCCCTGTGAGGGGTGACTGAGGGAACTGGGGCTGTTTAGTCTGGGGAAGAGGAGACTGAGGGGAGACCTTATTGCTCTCTTCAAATACCTGAAAGGTGATTGCAGGGAGAGCGGGGCTGGTCTCTTCTCACTGGTGACAGGACAAGGGGATAATTACGGGATAAATAGGAGATAATGGGCTATGAGAGGCTGGTTGGTCACCCAAGGCTGCCTTTACAGTGAAGAGAGAGCAAAAAGCACTTCTTTCGCACCTTCATCACACCTCAAAGCAAGAAAACGCATGGATTGCTTTTCCTGTCTGTTTACTGTAAAAGGTAGTCCTAGCTTTGACTTCAGTGACTTGTCTCAAAGTACCTAAAGAGAGGTAAAACAAATGCCACTCCAGCAGCTATGCCAGTTGTGCACAGAGGTCCTGCTGAGAAATGTCACAGTGTTGTAGGTGAGGCAGGGCTGCACAGTCACAGGACTTTTGGCCTTCTAAAGCCCAGTCACTGAGAAAAACAGAAATGAATACAAGATATTGATGCCCTTGGATGGCTGCTGTTGCAGTTTGTAAGGCATGTATCCCAATGAATGAACAATGTAGGTAGTACACGGAAGAGGGGAGAACTGGACTTTGGTTGGCAGGTGGTGAGCAATTGCTTGTGTATTACTTGTTTAGTGCACGTATATATGTTTATACATTATATATATATACATAATTATCATTATCTTTTTTTCCCTCTTCCCTTTCTGTCTTAATTTTTATCTCAACCCCCAGTTCTTTGTTATTTTTTTCCCTTTCAATTCTTCCCTCAAATCCCCATCTCACTGGGAGTTGGGGAGTGAGTAGATGACTGTGCGGTGCTTTGCTACCTGCCAGGTTAAACCACAACATTTAGCCTTATTGAAACAGCTCCAAAGGCTATGCATGATCATTTTTACATTTCTGCTATGTTTTCCAAGAGTTTACAATTTTTTAATGTTATTTCACACCAATGCTCCTTAACAGTAATTACAGGTAAAGGTTACAGCTTGCGGCAGGTCCTAGAAAGAGATATTAAGAGAGAAATAGATCAACAAAGTAATCAAGTGGTGCTTGGTTTTCCCGTTCTCTGCCTTAAGTAACAGCACAGTGGATGGGTAATGTCAGCAATTTCTGACTATGAGAAATAGAGTTTGGGATGAGTTAAATTTTTACATCTTAAATAATATTGAAATAAGTACATTCTAAAATGGCTCAAAGTGTTGTTAACTCATTAGCACTTTTACTCTATTAAGGCTGGAGGGCATGGAAATACAACTTCCATTTAGTGAGTGTGGTCGTGAAAGCCCTAGGTGATGGTTTAGGGAATGTCTGTGCTTTTAGAAAGAGTGGCAGGATTTTGGACGCTTGTGTTAAGAAGCATGTACATCACTATGGTTACTGACTGTGAGATGTTAATTTTGATAACAACACATCCAATCTATTGACAGCAAGTAGAACCTGTTTTCTTCTCACATTTCTCCAGCATCTCTAGTCTGTCAATGAATTCTATGTTGATTGGCCAAACTCATTAGGAAATCTTATTTTTAAATGGAATGCATTTGGTGTTGGAGTGAAAGAGCAGGAGTCAGAGATGGGCTGCTTGTAAAGTGCAGGTATCACCCGGAGCTGAGCAGTTGTTCCATAAAGTTCGTCTGTGTTGTAACTTGTCAAAGGGTCTCACTTCAAAAACAATAATTAAAAAAAAAATCTTTAGTATCTATTTTATTTTCAGTTGGGATGCTAGTTCAGTGCAGGCTCAGCTGAACTTGCTGTTAGCAGTTCATCTTAATGACAAGGCACCATTCTATCTATTGAAGGCTTTGTTTTAGCGTTTCAGCATGTTTCCATTGTCTGCAACTGAGAGCAGATCATTCAAGCTCTTGCATTTCCAGCGCTGTGGATACAAAGCAAAAAGGCAGCTCTTGTTTGAAAGAGCTTATTATATCCTGGGTGTTTTGTTGTTGGAGGGGTCTTTGGATAGTTGCACAACAGACATATGCTCTTTCAAGGGAGAGGTTCTCCATATTCTTCAACAATGTTTGTCACAGCAGGGCTCTATTTGCTTGTAATGCTCAAAGGCAATATGAGACAAAGTGGGGACCAAAACCCCATGTTTTATTAAGGGTGGTTGGAGCTCCTCAGGCTGTAGCTAGCTGCTGCCAGTAGGCAGCAAACTGACCCAGTTCCTCAGTGCATAGGTTAGACTTTCAGAGACCACAAAGAAGAACCTGACATGTATTGTCCTCTAAGTCTGTGTGCAACAATGGCTTATTGCGATGAGATTAAATCAGTGGTGATGAGTAAGTTATTTGGAAGACATATTCTTTGTTTTTTGATGACACGAAGCTGGGTGTTACTGTCAAAATGGTGGAGGATTGGACTCTCCAGGAAGAATGGGAAAATGCTGGAAATATGAAGAGCATTAAGGAAAAGGAGTGCAGCATCATGAACCTAGAGCTTTAATAATGAGTTTTCAGCTCATTAAAAGCTATGAAGACAGAGAAAACCTTGAGTGTATTGGTTAATCATAAATTGCCTTTGGGCTGCTGGTCTGGTATAAAGTGTCTGAGCAAAAGATAAGTGCAATTCCAGAGTGTTTTGGGAAGGCATTCTTCAAGAGATGGGGCAATATTAAAGCAGTTGTGCTTGTAAAACTGCACCTGGAATTGTCTTTACAATGCTAGTCACCCATGCCAGAAACAGATGAATTCAGCTGGGGCAGGTGCAGCGAGCGGCTGCAGGGATTAGCAGTGCGCAGTCTAATGTAGAGGAGTAAACTAAAAGAGTTTGCCTTGTCTGTTCCTAGCAGAATAAGTGCTAAGGAAGAATGCAACTGTGATTTATAAATACAATAGTGAATTAAACACAAGGAGTGAGAAGGCAGATTAAGCAGAACAATATTGCCTTGAGCAATCAGGTGTGTGTGGCTTGGCTGCAATCAGTTTTTAACAAAACATTCTGATTGGGAGAAAGAATCCAGAATACTCTTTAGACTCGAAGGTTTTAATACATTTATAGAGATGACTGCATGAAATAGTTACCCATAAAGAGAAATCTGGCCCACAAGGCCCCTTTTGCTGTGTGTTCCTAAGCTTCCTGTTGTTAATAATGTTTTCATTTTGATTTTAGTTAAGCAGATACTGTGTACCAGTCTCAGACCGTGGGACTTCCTTTTGAACTAAACACTGGCAAATGCAAGTCTTAACCACTCTGATCTTGGACTAAATCAAGCAGACTCTAGTTCAGAGAGGTACAACTCAAAAATGCACCCACCTTCAAAGGTTTCAGCTTAGGAACATGGAACCAGGGCACCTCCTTCACCACACTTCCTTATCCCCAACTGCGTGTGGCAGCCCCGTGGCTTCCCATTTCTTTCTCCAGGTGCCCTGCACTGCTGAGCTGAAGAATTCTTTTACTACTGTTCAACAGCAACCATGGGAGGATGCCCATGCTAGGTGCAAAAAATAAATCTTGTTTACAAAAAAAAAGTTAGCTTGGAATTCCTTAATTGCATCTGGACATTAATCAGCCGAAGGAGTGGTAAGCTAACTGAGATAATAGTGTTTTTCATTTCATGCCTCTTTCTAATGATGGTGTAATCGGATACCTTTCTCTTCATTTGAGAAACATAATAAAAAATAACAAATGTAGGTAACCTTTTTTGCTGCTCTTTTTTGCTTCTTTTTCCCAACTTCTTGGAGCCCTGGGCAGCCTGATCTAGTCCTTGGTGACCCTGTCCGTGGCAGAGGGGTTGGAGCTAGATGATGTTTAAGGTCCTCTCCAACCTAAGCCGTTCTATGATTCTCTGGTAGTGTTCCGGTCAATAGATTAAAATGATGTTTGACTGCCATATAACCCTTCCAGTCTAAGACTTTCAGACATGCTCTGTGCACCTCTTTATCCTCTTCAGTTACCCAGGTCCTGTAGGAACGCAGCATTACAGCTCACAAAGGAAATGTACACTGGGGGTAGAGCTGAAGGGAAACCCCGTGATGCCCCAGGCAGCAGTGCTGGTAGCCCGTTTCCCATGGCAGCCCTCCGGACAGACTAGTTCCTAGCTAAATCCTTAAAGAAGTGGAAAAAATGGCTAACAAACACTACGGAATGGGAAGCAACAATGAGGTCACAGTGATTATTAAGTGACCTACACCTGAAAACTGAGAAACGTGGTAATAGTGAAGACAGCTGCAGTCAAAAGTTTGCTTTGAATTTGCTCTCAGTGTGAGCTCATTACGGAAGGTGAGGAGAACAACATATGCACGGAAAGTAGATGAACTGCATCACCAGAATGCAGTTGCATTTAAAAACACCTTACAGCAAAAGGTCTTTATTTTCTGTTGAAAATAACTTCTCCATTACATAATACCCTTACAGTTTCTCATTGCCTGGAGAAAAGATTTAGCACCCCCAACTGTTTGAGCAGATTGCTTGTTTGTTAATGCTCTAGCTATTGTTTCTTCGGGACACACTGGAATTATCCTCTAGCTACAAATCAGGGCTGCCTGTGTGATAGGGTTACACCTAGCCACCTGCTGTGGCCGTGCTACAATGCCATAAAAGTTTCAACTCTATTATTTCAGCAAATTGTTTTTCAAGACAACTGTACAAAATGTTCATATAAGCTTTTTTTTTTTTTTCCTTTTTTTCCCCTAGACTTACTGTCTTGTGTTCTGAAATTGCTCTGCTTCTCTAAGAAGGGTTTTTGAGCTTTTAGTAATCCATCACAGAAACTTCTGCTGTTTAAAATTCTGGAGCCATGACTTGGCACTAGTAGCAGCTGCACAAAGATCTGGTCAGAGATACCACTTGCAAACTCTCTATCATCTGAGTTAGGCTGTGTAGTCAAGCTACTTCAGGAACTGCTGAAGGGCCCAGAATTAACTATAAGAGAGTTTTATAACACGGGGACTGCAAAACTCCCTTAGATACCATGTACTCTTGCTTACATCCTGAAGTTGCTCAGCCATACTGGTTCTTAAGCTCTAACCTCTAGCTTGGTGAAATTTCAGTATTAGGGAAGCATCTGGTACATGGTCCCCAAAAAACACAAAAGAGCAGGGAGGAAGAGGAGGACAGAAGCCTTGTCAGGGCTGCTTTCAACCTAGTGACCCAGAAACTTACCAATCTAACCTAAAGTTTTGTTTCCAAATCTTAACATCATCTAATTCAAAGGTGGGTCTCAATCACTAACAAAGTTATAAACGTCATGCTATTCAGGGCTGGAGGACAGTGTCTGTCTACTTTGTACTCTACTTCAGAATCTATTAACAGAAGAAATTCTGAAGGACTTGTGTCAGAACAACCAGTTGCCTTGATAATCTGAATGCTCATTTGGAGGATACTGGAAACTCGATTTAGTATTCTGCTTTAAAAAGGAGCAGTGCAGGTATGAGACCAGTTTCCCCTCACCTACCCCCTGCTTGGCAAACGTGCCTTGATCCAGTTTTTCCATCAGATTTGTCTTAACAGTAGAGGAAGTCTAAAGAGAAAAATTGTCTAGCATAAGTCAACACCTTCCTCTGGGCAGGCAGTCAGTCCAGAACTAATTTCTGTGCACTCTTCTATTTGCTTGTTCTCTTCCATAGTACTCTAATGCCCTTTATGCCCAAGGAACGCTCTCCACAGCCTCCACAGGATTTTGTCTCTCTCTCTCATCAGAAGACATTGATCCTTACTTGAAGAACCACTAAGCAGGTGGGAGATATGGACATAGGACTTGACTGTAAATCAAAAAGTAGGGATTACAAGTTGGATTGTGGATAATCACGCTGACAGCTCTGGCTTGAAGGCAGCTAGAGCACAAGGCACACACAGTGACAGTATGATTCGAGCATAACAAGACAGTAGTTAAAGTAAAGTAGTCTTTTGGGACCACCATTTATCACCACCCACTAACAGCATAACCAAGTACCTTGAAGACTGTTTTATGACAAGAATACAGCACCAGACTAAAACAAGGTGTACCTTGTTTTATGACATTTACAAAAACAAAATAAAATTAATTGTGCAGCACTTAATTGCGGGAGAAAGCTATTGGTATAGTTGACATTAGGCTGTGGGAAATTCCTCATTTGTGATTTTTAGAAATGATGATTTTTTTTTTCCAGGTGACAGTATGGTCTAAGACAGGAAGTATTCAGGAAGATTCTATATGTTATTGTATCACAATAGTTTTCCCTCACCCTACGCTCCTTATGTCTTTGCAAGCTGTAAACTGTAACTGAAAACAAACTTGATGCAAAATCAAATCTACAAACTTAAAACTCCGTACTTTTTCCAGCTTTAGAAAAATGGAAACTACAACAGCTTCTCAGTTGTTTAGTTATGTCTTCTAGTGTACTAACATTATGGTTGGGAAATTTATTTCGAACTACTTTTGTTCTGAATAAGTTTCCAAGAAGGAATAGATGGTATTACTTGTATGGAGAGTTACACTGCAGAAAAGAAAATGAACATTAAGAAATTAACCACTGATTATAGAGAATTACAATGAAGAAAGAAAAGGATTAATCAGCATCTTTCCCCCGAAGAAGTCTGGAATTCATCCTTCTGATGATGGATGTAACCAGAGATCGGCAAGATTTGTATACGTAGAAGGTACTTCATCTCCTGCTATGAGTTTGCTAGGAGGATGAGGTTGTTTGTTTGCTTTTAAAATCAACTATCTATATGCTGTTTTCTTAATTTCATTTGTATTTACTTGTTGGCAAATGGACCCTCAATAACTTTGTTCCATTACAGCCTGTGTGGTTGTTTCCATTACTAAAGTCTACGTTCCAGAGAGAAACCAAGCTCTCTGGCAACCATGCAATTTTCACATGAAAATTCAGGTTAGTTTTTTAATGAGCCAGATACCTTACATGCCCTCTGGGGATGGAAAAAAGCAGCTCCACAGATGTAAGATAAATATCTTCAATCTGGTGTTTTTAATATCAGTAAGAAGTGGCTCTTAGTAAGATATACGTGTTTACTTAATGATTTGCTTTGCCTTAATTACACAGTAACAGGCTCTCATTCCATCCTGCATTACTTCATAAAGTCTTCTTAAATGGGATTTTTTTCCTGCAGAAGTACATTTTTAAACTATCCCAACAACTGTCTTGCTTTCACTGACCAGCAAATCTCATATTACAAAAAAGAAGCAGATTTCTGATGCTGAAGGACACCATCATCACGTTTCTTCACTTCTTCTAGCTGAATCATTGGGAATTGTACTTGTTTTTCAAACCATTTGGCTACTGTGAGCAGCTGCTTCTCTTGGAATGAACGGCCAATGAACTGAAGCCCAATTGGCAAGCCTCTTCCTGAAAGAGCTGTCGGAACATTTACGGCTGGCAATCCTGAAACAAAAGAAGTTATGCACACAAAGGCTTACTATTAAACAAATCCAGTTAGAGTCATTTTTGTAACAATTCTGAAAGAACCAGAGCAAAAATAATGCAGAGGAAAAAGAATAGCTCAAATGACTTGAGACAATGAACTACAAATACCAGCACCAGTGGTCACAAAAAAAATGAACTGGAATGACTGAAGGAGTCAGCATGCAATCAAAGTTTCCTCAAAATCAGACTTCAGTCTCTGGAACCCAAATGGATTCACATTATTTGTGACTCCTTCTCAGCAGCATTTTAAAATCTAGCCTTACATTTTAAAGCACTTTATAAATGAACCATGCTTATGTGTTTATCACTGTAAGTTAACGAGAGGGTGAGATATCTTGATTCTATGTAAGAAGTTAAAAGGCTGAAAAGAATGGATGTTATAGGCCAGAGAAAACATAGTTGAATTCCTGTCCCTGCTCACCAGCCATGTTTGCAGCCTGTGTTAGGATGTCATCTTGCGTGCTGCGGGTTCTGTTGTCTTCTTTGATGAATTCCATATATGGGACTGCATCGCTCAGAGTGGTAGGAGTGAGTAAAATATCAATACCGCTTCCAAAAACCTTCACAAAGTCATTGGCAATGAGACGTCTGACTTTCTGTGCCTTGACAAAGTAATCCTCATAATTCCTACAAAGAAATATGGGTGTGAGGGCGGGATGCTGTAATTCTGAAAATACAGAACAATTTCTTACTTACTATAGAAAAGATAAGCCCTATATTCCTCCTGATGAAGAGGCTAACACTTATTTGAGTTTTTCATATACCACAAGCTTAGTCACCAAACACAGTGTTTATGCTCTCATAGCCATGAAGATGTCAGAGAAGGAAGACACGAGAAAATTATGCTGAAGAAAGGTGAAGGGAAAACAAAACCCTAGTTTAAAATACTCAGCTAAAGATCAGAGTAACACTCTTATGGCCTTTCTGAAACTAAACTGTATACTGGATTTCACTGCAGAAAGGTACAGCAAAGTCTAGAAATAATATAGAAGCAGGTTTGCAAAATAGGCATTAAACTCTAGGATTCAATCCAGCTAGACACTTAATGAATGTGAAAAACTCCTATGATCTACAGAGAGATCCAAATGGACTTAAAACCAAGTATGTGCTTGTAGTACGCTTCTTACGAGACTATTATAAAGACCTCATCTTTCCTCGATTGTTTTCTTTACGTAAATATTGGGTTTATGGCTTTCTCAACTGTCTTTACACAATTCTGAAGCAGAAACAAATTAGTTACCTTTATGTTTATTGTTCTTTTTAACTTCACATGCAGAATTGGTAAACATGTAACAGAATTATTAAATTCAGAGTTTAGTTTCAAAAGCAATCACCAACAACTACTCATAAAAAGGAATAAAATACTGATAAATCAAACCTACTCAGTTAATTCTGATGCAATGTCTACAAACAACCATTGTTTCATGAATGATCAGCTGGTTATTTTATAAAAGGCAAGACAAAAATATTCTGTAAAAGGCAATGTTTGCAGGAAGCACAGATGTTTGCACTCTATTTGTCTCAAGAATGCTTGTAGAACCCTGGATTTTGTTCTTCAAAAGTAACTTACTGTTGACAGAAACAGGACTCTCTTGTTCAGTCCTGATGGAACCTAATCTTATGCTCCTTCACAAAAAAGTGAGCTGCGTGAAATTTAAAGCAGTCCTTGGAAAGCTGACCTGGACAGTTGTGACCAGAACAAGCATACTTGGCAAGAATATCAGCATTCCATAAAAGCTGCTTCTTACATACTGACTGACAACATTCCTGTCTCTGAGAGCAACTAGAAATCACTTCTGATGAATGCTGTTGCTGACAGAAAGAGCTCTGCCATGCGCTTGTTTTGAGACAAATTACAGAACCAGTTTTTCTGTTAGTATCTAAACAAATTAAGTGTGACTCTGATTTTCCCTAACGTACTTGGGCTGTTAAACAAGGAGTGAAAACAGATGAAAAAAGTTAAATAGATCCATTCACACGGTTTGCTACATGAGCTGGATAAAAGACTATCTTCTATAAAAATATTAGTTCAGGCACCTTTGCATACTAAGGGAGAAAGCTATAGTTAATTTAATTGCTGTATCATCTGGCTTGCTCTAGAAGACCTCAGCAGAATGCACCAGCAGTTTTTCTACGCAGCTTTAATGAGATTAACACCTACAGAACTTTTAACATTACTAGAGGGATGGCTTTACTATGATTTCAGTGTCATTCTATAGAATATATTTTTCCTCATTTTAACTATTAGGTGACAATAATGCTCTGTTGGGGAAAAGAAATCACAAAGGTGTTTTACTTAATTCAGAAGGCTCCCTGGTACAGCTAAGGAAAAACATTTTAATACAGTGCTAACAGTTCACTAGGTATTACATAGCTAAAGCAATAATAACGATAAAAGTAGCTACTAGCTTGAGGACATTCTTTTTCATGCCTTGATGACCAATTCTTCGCCATTTGCTTACCAAATTATTAACTTAATAAATTTGAGTTTCAAGATGTGTTCCACTTACTGTTTCAACAAGAAATAGTTTCCTGATAGAATTCTTCCTCTTACAGCATCACTAAATCCTTCTCGTCGTGTTGCAGCATACATGCTTTCTGTGGACTTGTTCACGTTAGAACGATGTCCTGGAAAGAAAAGGCAATTTAGAAACAGTTGTTGTGATTCTTAAGATTCAGTAACGTAATGGGACACATAACAGGCTGCTGTTTGCTGCAGACTGACATGCTGCTATTCTGGAAAATCAACAAACCATATTCCTGTTCCATTACTCAGAAGATTTTAAACCCAGACACTCACGTGTGCATAAGTAAAACACAATAAAATATTTATTTATTTACTTCAGCTTTTATTTGCCCAGGGTTCTTATTCTATTCCAACCCAAAAGAAAAACACTGAACATTCAACTGCGAAATCCGTACTATCAAAACTGGTATTTCTTAATGCCACTTAGCAAGGTTTCCATCGTCTGAGAACAATATAAAAATAAAAATAAAAGGCCTTACCGTATTCCAATCCGTCAAACCTGGCCATATTTGATGCCACTTCTGCTGTGCAGAGCACATGATAGCAGACAATTGAGTAACGGGTGTGTGGTAAACTCACTTCAATTACTTTAGCACCTGCATTCTTAAAGAGGTCAGCAGCCTTGGACCAAGCAGCCAGAATTTCACCAGAAAGCCCTGGTACATGGTACTCCTTAGAGAAAAGCAAGAATAAGGAGAGTGATATTTACTTTTACTGGCAACCAACACATAAATACTATTTGCTAGAAATACTTTGAAACTATCAACACCATGTGTTTTTAAATACTCTCTACAGCCTAATGCATCTACTAAATATTATAAAAGCAAGCAGTACAAAATAAACTGGACTCTGTCATCTGAAGAATACTATGTTCACCTTTGGAAATTATAACCCAAAACTCAATCCATAGTGGAATTTCAGCAGTTCTCTTCTGGAGAAGCAGTCCACTTGTCCATCTAGTCACAGAGACCACACTGCATGGCTCTACAGTTCATAGGTAGAAACTGTACAGATGTAAGCCCTAATACTAGGGGTATTTTTAGCAGGGAATAGCCATGCTCACAGCACATCAGCAGCTACTAGCACGCCTCAGTCAAACAAGCAACCCACCAAAGAACTACAATCACACGGTTGGGATAAGACTTAGACAAGCAACACTCCTGTTTTAAGATATTTGCTTTAGTTCTAGCTCAAAATATCTGGGTCAAAATACCATGTGATCTCTGAATAGCAACAACTCATACGTATGAGTTCTCACTAAACCATGTCCATAAAGGGGACATGGTTTAGATGAACTATTGGCAATAGGTGGACGGTTAGACTGGATGATTTTGTAGGTCTTTTCCAACCTTGGTGATTCTATGATTCTGTATTATCATATATGCATTAACCTGTTTGGGTTAATCTGTAGCAGCAGAAAACAACTGCCCAAGAGATATGAATAATTTATCAATACCACTATTTTAGATTTACCAAAATCTAAACAGTATGCAGCAAATACATTTTCTAGACATATATTTTCTTTCATTTCACAGATTCTGAATAATTGTCAGTGGGCATCTCTTCTTACGAAGTTGAATCTTCTGGTTTACCTGTTTTATCACAGGTTCAAGTACTGAGAATCAAACCAACAAATGTTACGCACATTGCCTCTTTGAAGACAGAGCCTTTATAAAACTATAATAGATAATTAAAAAATAGGCTGCAGCTCCAAATGTCATGCTTAAATTACAAGCATACTTACAAGAACGACTGAATTATATGCACTGGAAGCCAAATTACTTGATGAAAACATTAGTGGTTATCATGAAGTTTTCTTTCCATCCCTATTAGAGCTCTGTGAGTCACAGCTCCTTGTGCCACTCAGTTGCCTTTAAAATTATGCTTTATCACAGTGCCATTTAGACAAGGACTTCAAAACATTGCACAAACCAGTAGTAATCTCATCGTATGAGAAGTCGCTAAGAGTAACTTGTTTGAAGTTGTGGAGGTATCTGATGAAAAAGCCCCAAGAAAAGCAAGAAATGAAGTCTCCCATTTTCCCTGGAACTTCCTGGCAATGTTTCCCACAACGATGACAAAGTATTTTAGACAAAGCGTTAGCAGATGCTCTCACTGAATCACCTACATGGGCAACTGAGCACATACTGCTCTCTTCTGGGAGCTGCTCATACTATCTTCACTGTTTCAAATTATGAGAGATTGGGTGGTGACAGGCAATACAAAATACTTTATTTTGGAAGGAGTTATATTTGCCATCCCTGTCCGCAACTGTTGATGGGATTTAAATGTTACCTTAGGAATCCCTATGGAGAGCTTGCTGACATCAGTCAAACTTGGCAGTGCAAATGGCTGAAAGATGTCCTGAACCGTGGTAGAGTCTTTAGGATCATGTCCAGCAAGTGAACCTGAAACATGACATGGCGCATTGAAAAAACAGGAAAACGTATATTGGGTAGGTGGAATTCAGCTTGCTTTGAGACAATCTTTTGAACAAAGACACAGAGCATACAAAGATGTATGTAGTCACAATACCTAGCACAACTGCTGCATCATCCACGCATCTGGTTAGGATTCCTGGCACATCCATGGAGTTCACTAGGGGAATGAGACCATGGCGAGAGATCAGTCCATATGTTGGCTTTAAACCTACTACACCACAGTGAGCAGCAGGGTTTCTGGTAGATCCTCCTGTGTCTGACCCTAAAGCTCTATGGTTTCAAAAGGATTACCATTAGTAAAATGATTCAGAACATTTCCAAACAATAAATATTTATGGCTTTAAGATGCATGGATTTAAAAATGTCTGAGTTCTTCTCAACTACAAGTCATAACCACGCAACCTAAACTTTAGTCCACTCCCTACGTCTGCTATTTTTCAGCTGTTCTTAGCATTTTTCTTATGTCCTCTGAATTAGCCACTGGGAGAGATTGGTTCTCTCTACAAATCAGAGGTAGATAAATAGAAATTAGGCATTCAGAATAGAGCCCTAGATAGCTACTTCCTGCTTCTCTGTTGGTCTGGTCCAGTTTTGTGGTCTGTGAAAGATGTACTGTGTTTCAGTGTATGATTTCCAGATATTCATGATCACGTATTTATTAATACACGATGTATCACATTCCAGCATACAAAGAAGCAGTGACACAGTATGCTTTCTGTTCCTAATAACAAGGCATCATTTTCAATATATTTTTTCATGTTTCCAAGCCTACAAAGTACAGTAGCAGAACTTCCAGTTTTGAGTAGTTTCAATGCAAATTTTTTTTCTTCTCTTTAAGTTGAATTCTTTTACTGCTCTTTCACAAGTGAAACCTTGTCCTAAACTGAAATTTTCACTGTCAGAATTTCAGTGGAATTGGAAAGTCGCATCAAAATTAAGTCTGTTCTCTTGTATTTAGCAACTTTAAGACCATTTAAAAAACAACAGTACCTTAATCAGAATAAAAAAAAAAAAAACCTCAAGTTTTATGCATAGAAATATAATGTTTTCTTTTTAAAATCATAATCACCATGAGCAAAAGTATTTTAACAAGAAAGCAGACACATATAGTATATGGATAAACAAAGACGTAATAACGAAAGAGCATTTTAAACATCTTCCAGTTAAGAACACAGCTGAAAATGTGGTCCCAAATGTAGCTCTCAAAACTGCATAAAATGAAAGGTGTACATTTTTAAGGAACAGATTTCTTTTAACAGATGGATGGGAAAGAGAGTATAAACAATCAATTTGTTAAATAGTGTGTTGCTTTTCCATGTAAGTAATTGTGGTAAAAAAAAAAATACAATTTTTTTTTTAATAAACTAAAACTCTTCTAACTTTTTAAAAACAGACAGGATTCCAAATATCTTTATAAGCTGGCTTCCTGTTTTCAAATTGGGTATTTGAAAGCTTTTAGATGTCAAATCTCAGGTATCTATATTATCACATACCCAGCTATAAAAACAAAGGCCAGGAGGAAAGATTTTTATACTGTTACAAGTTGACAGATACCTCATCATTTGATGAATTAAGTTTTCAGTGTGCACGTGTTTAACATACTTCAAGAAGTAGAGGATACATCTCAATCTCTGTGTTATTTTTAAGAGTATGTGGGAACAACAATAACGCTGTCATTCCTTTACTGCCATTATCACTTTACCTCATGCACTGCAAAGCGGTCATATCAGTACAGTGAATAACATTCTAAATGAATAAGCCTAAATCTGCCTGCAGGGAATCCTGCTGGCTTCATGCAATGCCATGAAAAACTGAGGATGTTGAAATAAGTTCTTGCATGCCAGCGCAAATAACGCTCCCATCTCAGGCAAGATCAACATCTTTTCAGAAATTTAATCTATAAACTACATTATTAGAAAATTATTAAGTGAAAACCTTGCAACATATTTCAAGACATTTAATTAGAAACAATTCCAAAAAGCTTCTTACGCAAAACACGTGAAAGCCGATACAGCAGCTGCACTGCCTCCTGAGCTCCCTCCTGTTATTACCCAGTTAGAGTTTTCACGCTCAGAATCAGATTTTGGTACAAATTTTTCCTTGTACTGTCTTGAATAACTCCAAGGATTTCTGACTGGTCCAAATACCCCATCTGTACTCCCAGATCTAAGACAGAACAAATACAGACAGAAGTGACAGACAAAACATTGCATTCTCCAAGTTTTTCTTCATCCGGTTCCTCATCCCTTACCCTAACAAATTCTCTTTCAACACAAAAAGACTGACATATGTACAGTCTAGCGCAGACAGACAACTTGCACAAGTTGAGATCTTCAAAGGGATCTTCACCCCTCTCTCGCACAGAACCTCAGCTTGTACTTCTTTCTAACTTCTGCTAGTGGGTGGCAACCTTGCCTATGGCCGGGGGTTGGAAATGAGTGTGCTTTAATGTTCCTTCCAACACGAACCATTCTGTGATTTTAACACCACTGGAAAGGATGCAAACACAAAAATATGAAACAGATTTAACGTACCTAACAGTAAAACTATCTATTTGCTACAAAACAAAGGCACTCTGGCTTCTCAAGCCTGCAGCTGGAAGAAGTGAACAAAGATGACCACAGCCTTGTGGGACACCACTCCAGAGGAGGGGAGGAAAGCCCTGCAACAGCAGCAACAAGTGCTCCCCTGTAAATAACCTACTATTACTTACTCTATAGCTCTCCCCTGAGGCCACAGTTCGTTGCTTCAGAGTGCTAGACTGGGTCGTCTAGGAATCTGATTTCAGCCTGTGGTAATCTAGGTGCAGGCCGACACCAGAAGCAAGGAGGGGCTTTCCACCTTCCTTGCAACTGCCACCTCAGGTTCCCCAGCTCCATAGTGTCGGTGTTATTAGCCAAATCAGCTGAGCTGGCAGTTTACACAGTTGACAATGAACTTAATTGAGACACTGCTTTTCAGCTGGATCAGTTCCCCGATCAAGCTGATGGTGCAGCCATATTGGTGCTGGCGTGAGATCATACAAATACATGGTAAAGAGATGAGAGCCCAGGGGTGAGATAACCCTTTTTAGCAGAATCCTGTGCTTTAGTGAGCTTAGACTACTTCTAACCCTGCACAATGAGGGGGTTTGGATGTTTCTTCTTCTCCTGTGTTTTTTCCCTGCTTTCCCTCCGAGGCGTGTCTCTGACGCGGAAATGACTTTATCCAAAATGACCCAATCAAAGTATTTTAACCCAACCAAACCTATGCCTTTGGCTTAGATAAAATAAAGACAAAGCCAAGATGCAACACGTAATGTTACTCATTGGTAGCTGAAGTCCTGGACATTTATAGAATCATTAAGGTTGGAAAAGACCTCTAAGATCATCTAGTCCAACCATCAACCCATTACTACCATGGCCACTAAACCATGTCTTTTCAGTATCCAGCGGATCTGGTGACAGAGGCTTCTGTCTCTGCTCAGGGCTGTCCCAGGCTATTGCATGCTGCCTTCACTGATTTGTCAGAGAAAAATTTGTGACAGTATTTTCCAATTTTTTTCCTAGCAGAATTCACCAATATTAGGCAACATTAGCATAGGCAATTTGAAGTGTTGCTCTAGTTTATCCTGTTCACAGCAAATCAGAGAGTACTCATACATATTAGTCCAGTGGCTGGCAGAGGCAGTGACTGTTATCAAGGGCATAACAATAATTAGTTAAGGCAGAAACCACCAGTAAGAAAGGAGAAAAAAAGTCAGCAAATAGCCAGTGTGGTAACCAGATCTACTCACTGCTGGATATGCAAGTTTAGTCCTCTGCTTTCTGCAAAGGCTGTACTACTCGTTCCCCTCAAACACAGCCATCGTTGAACTCTACGTTCATAAAAACTTGACATTTAGATAATTTACACAACAGTATAAATGTTTGTGCAACGTTTGAGAAATTCACGCAACTCTAAATTCTCTTCGCAGATAAGTGTTTGTTATTTTCTAATTTGATAGAAAGAAGAGCTTAAGGATTACAGATAGATCAGAGCAGATGGTGTGTAATCTGTTTAATGTAGAATCACATGTTAAAAAATAATAAACATCACTCACCCCATTGCAAATTCATCCAGGTTTGTTTTTCCTAAAAGCACAGCTCCCTGATCCAGTAATTTCTGAACCACTGTAGCATTGTAAGGAGAAATATAACCTGAAAACAATCAAAACAGTTAAGGGAGTGGTTGGTGAGATACGGTTGATTTTTAAACAAAGCTACACCTCTGAACACTTCAAATTTGTCACTATTCGTGCATAAAATTAATCACTGCACAGTGCCCAAATTTTGCTTCAAGACAATATGGGTAATTCTCAAGATTTAGCAAAAGTAAATCAAACGCTGTTCTGTCTGTAATACTTTCTTTTTCTCTCCACAATTTACAGTCCAGTAATTCTGGATTATACATGTCTAGAATGTGGAACTAAGCCTTTACACAAACAAGTTACCACAAGGGCTGCAAATTATGGCATTTGGGCAATTCGCAGAAGCTGTCTAAAATGAGAAGAAATGAGGAACAGCTCTTTACAGACAAGCACTAAGCTATCTCAAATTTTTCCCATTACCACGAAATGTGGGAGCATACGGTTGGTTTATCACAAGCTGAAACACAAACTGGCTATCCTGTGACCTCATATAAACCACAGTGAGTATCGTGCCACTTCCATGAGATCCTGGGTTGCAACCAACTCCTTTCGTGAATAATGACAGTGATTTCTGCACTCCACCCACAGCTGGAAGAAGGACAATGTCACTTCAAAAACTCTACCATTACACTACAATACAGCACAATGGGTCTGAGAATGAACTTAAGGAAAAACATCTCAGGTAATGGAATACATTCTTTAAATTGCAATACCATATTTTGTTTCTTCTGTTTAAGAAGATATGTAATAGGATTAGCTCAAGTAAATCAGAAGTCTATGTTTCTCAGTACTTTACAGTTTTACTTTATGCAGAATAAAAAAGATAATAAGAAATGTTTTCAACTTTCGCTTTCACTACGGAAATATTAGAATGTCTTGAAAATTTTCCTGGAGTGCTAATGGAAACAATAAGCTTGGGAAATTTAAAAAAATTAAAAAGTCATACAAACCTGTTCTGTAAAGCAGGAATGCAAAGAATTGTTAATATCTACTCTTCCTACAGCAATATGAAAGCACTACGTAAGGCAACAGTTATTAACAGAACACAAAAGGACTGTCTGCATTTTGCTGGACACAAGAGCAAGCACTAGTGACTGCTCTCCTCTGTAAATCTAAGTGTAACATGAAGCAAAATGTGAATTATAGAATGACTCCTTTTTATAGATGGGCTAGAATAACCGTTGCATTGTTAATAGCAGTGTAGCTACGTGAATAAAGGAGATAATGCACTTGCATAAGAAAAAGATACATCTGTAATAGTAGATGATCTTGACAGAGGAAATCAGATAAATACGTTTCCTCAAATCAGCTCAGCTCATTTTTGAAAATGCTGAGATCTCTGGAAGACTTCACTTCACTAAACCTCTGAGGAGAAGAGCCAGAGCTCCGATTTCACTTCAAAAGCTCTACTGCACCTTTCATACTGTACCTTTTAGCATGTTTGATGCACATGTTGTCTCAATGCCAGCTGTATTAAAGTTGTCCTTCACTGCAATGGGAATTCCATCCAGTTCTCCCAGTGGCTGACCTGCGTTATGAATTATTGCAAAGACCACAGAGATTACATCAGCGTGCTACGTACACAGTCAATTATAATTTACTATATGCGTCACTTCCAGTGCACGAATGTTATCCATTTAGCATTTGATGGGTGTCTGTTACATTCCCAAGACCCACTGCCTAGAATTCCTATAAGCACTATGGCCAGAGCTGTATCTGCAAAGTGCAGCGGGTCCTAAGGCAGCAGGCAACTGCTTTCAGTCAGACTCTGCCCCAGCAGAGTCCACGTTGCTTCCAGTGTGACTACATGCATCCCAAGAGCCAGGAGTTCTGCCCACCTATCACGCACAATAGATACAACTTACAAAAAAAAAAAAGCGCTCTTCCAGGAGCGACACCGTTAATAAACAGGCTGACGTACCTCTTCGGTATCTTTTCTCCGACTCCTCAGCCTGCTTTAACGCAGTTTCTTCCGCTACCGTAATGTAGGCATTGAGAAACTGGGTGCTTCTGATGACAGCGAGGCACCTCTGGCAGAGCTCTGTGGGGGTGACCTGTCCTTCCTTTAGCGCTGCTGAGATCTGAAAGGGCAGCGCCAACTGTCAGCGGCACGGAGCTGCTACCAGACCGCAACCCAGAGCGTCCCGGCAATAAAACGCGTCCCCGCACACGGCACGTTCGGGCCCCGCGAGCCGCGGTCACCTTGAGCCCGCCCCGCTGCCGGGCGCAGCACCCGCACCACACAGCTCGGCCCGGGGCCGCTCACCTGGCGGAGAGAAACGCGCAGCATGGCAGCCCACGCCCCGCCGCCTCACCCCACCACGACCTCACTCCCACCCCGGCTCTGCGACGAGCTCCTGGGCGCCGCCATCTTGCCGCAACACCGAGCGACGCCATTGGCGGAGCGGCCAAGACGGCGGCCGCCGATTGGCCGCGGGCGCTGCGGAGCTGAGCGTCGCCCGGCGAGGCCGGGGACGGGGTTACGGACGCGGCGGGGCCTGGTCCTGGTCATGCTGGCGCGGAGAGCGCTGCACTGGGCAGCACGGCGGGGCGGGCAGCGGCCGCCGGTGCGCGGCCTCCGCGGCTCTCTGCGGGCGCGGTCTGCCATGCCTTCGTGGGTCATCGACCGGTACGGCCACAACGACGTGCTGCGCTTCACCCGGGACATGGTGTTCCCCGTCATACATTACCCCAACGAGGTCATTGTTAAAGTGCACGCCGCCAGCCTGAACCCCATAGACCTTAGCATGAGAAGTAAGTGGCGGGGCCCGAGCGGCCCTAACCGCGCTTCTGAGAGGCGGGGATGTGAGGTGGCGGCAGCTCCGGCGTGCCTGCGGGGCTGAACCCTGGGCTGTGACCGGGATTCCCCGAGTGAAGCTCCCAAGTCGATAGCGTAATCACGGCGTGATTTGTTCTTGGGCTTTCTCCCCCTTCCCCCCGCCTGATTGCCGGTTGTGTGTCCCGGAGCCAGTGTAGCAGGGCTTCCTCGGGGGGTCCTGGCTTCCCCATCTGCTTTGGATCAGCGGGGTGAAGGTCAGTCACCTCCAGATGTGTGTGTGAGCTCAGCAGAGCTGTGATGAGCGTTGTCATCTTCCTTCTTTCTTCCCTGGCCTCCCAGTCCCCTCTGTGAGCTCGCCCAGGAAATCCCTGACTTGGGCTAACTCTTTGACACGTTTGATTAGATGTTTCCTCAATTTCAAGCTTCAAAATTCAAGGAAGGTGCAGTAGTAGAAGACTAGTGATAGGAGAAGAGATGATTAGGTTGTGCCAGGGGAGGGTCAGCTTGGAGATTATGAACAATTTCTTCTCAGAAAGAGTGGTGAGGCACTGGCACGGGCTGCCCAAGGAGGTGGTGACTCCACTGCCATCCCTGGGGGTGTTCAGCACACGTGTGGATGTCTCAGGGACTAACCACTGATGGATGTTGTTAGTGGGCACTGTGGGGGTGAGTTGTAGGGAAGGGTATACATGCCTGAATGCAGATTTCTTTTAGGTTATTCCTTAATTTTTACAATGACGTTTATGTTGATTGCTTACAGTACTTTATTTGAAAAGGTGAACGGAACATGGGGAGTTCTTTTGGATTCCTAGTTATGTGATGTTCAAAATGGAACATGTCCAGCAGAATTCTTAGAATTTCTGTCAGTGTTGCTGCATAAGAAATGTTTTTATAGTAAAGAGCCATTTTATGTAGTCTAATTAAATCATGACAACAGCTTGTTAAATTGTTATATAGTGATTTGTGTTTTTATATCTACTGCGTGCTCTTTGTTGGAGGTGGGTGAATAGACCATAATTAAAATTTCCTTATTGCTTGTAAAATCACAAAGTACTGCAGATTTTGTGCATAAGTAAATTATAACAGAAGTGCAGAACATGCTGAAAATGAGGCATTGTATACAGGCAATTCCACTTTCTAAGTGGAATGTTCCAGTTAATAGATTAAATCCCAGCGAGGTATGTCGTAGCTAATGTCATGTTTTCTAGGTGGTTACGGTGCAACTGCATTAAATATGAAGCGGGATCCCCTGAAAATCAAGAGCATGGATACAGAATTTCCACTGACGCTTGGTCGAGATGTCTCAGGTGTTATCATGGAATGTGGATTAAGTGTGTCTTATTTCAAACCCGGAGATGAGGTGATACCACTGATCTGATTTTTTTCTATAAGCGTGTAGTTAAAATGTAGCACAAGCTGTTCAGCTTCGTTTCTCCAGTAAGAAAATTCTTACATTGTTGCACTCTAAATGAGGACCGTCTTGCAGAACGTTCTTAGAATGCTGTCTTCCCTGTGTTTTTTCTCTGACAAACACCTTTCGCTAACTTGTGTCTGCAAGTTGGTTTTTCTTTTGATTTTTAATTTTTGGCCCAGCATTTGTGAATGCACTCAGGTGAAGGCATTCTGCAACTTGAAAAAGTTTTCTTTACTGAATGTGGCTTTTCCATGCAGGTATGATTTTGTGCACAAAAGTTGATAGCTGTTTTCTGTTTGTTTTCAGGTATGGGCAGCAATTCCTCCGTGGAAACAAGGCACTCTCTCAGAGTTTGTGGTAGCTAGTGCAAATGAGGTAAACCTGCAGATGAAAAAACGAAATTGTAAATACTGGTGTTCTCTTCCTTTTTTTCCTTTGGTGCCTAAATAGCTGTCCATTTCTTAATATTTGACTTGATCTAGACTCCTGCTAGATGTTAATCTTCAAGATAGTTGAAAATGTGGAATAGCCGATCTGCAATTCAGTAAAGCTGATTTAAATATTTCAGTATCACATAGGATCCGCTGTGTGATTTAGATAAGACTGATTTTATTTCAGGTATCTTTTAAGCCAAAATGTCTCAGTCACGTAGAAGCTGCCTCCTTACCGTATGTAGGTCTCACAGCGTGGTCTGCAGTTAACAAAGTTGGAGGACTGAACCAAAGTAATTGCGGCGGGAAAAGGTAAGTAACTAGTGCTGGTGCTAAAATATAGTGTTTCATTTTTATACTGATCTGCAGCTTGTAAGACATGTCTAGCAGTGGTGAAGGCTGCTACGCCATGGCATTCACAAAGATCAGCTGGCCTGAAGATGCCAGGTTCAGTCTGTGCAGCTGCTGAGGAAGAGGCTGCTTCAGAGGGAAATTCAGATGTAGAGCCTAACTGAAGTTTTACGGCCACTTGCTGCCACTGCCTCTCTTCCTCTAAATAGTGACTCTAGAGAAGCACTCCAATGTATCTGTACTGTGTATGACTATATTGATAATTAAAGGACAGTATCTTTAGAAATTTATTGGGACTGCCTTTCTGCTTGCAAGGGCAACTGCCCAAATATAGTATTCTCTCTCTTAAACATCTCATCAACTCACAGAAAGTCCTCTCAGTCACAGAGGTGCGCTTCACTGACTCACTCCTGCGTGCAGGAACAATCTGGGGCAGGCTGGTTTGCCAGCTCTTTAGAAAAAAGCGACTGGGTCTCATTTGACCATAGGACAGAACTCTGATGAGGTCAAGAAGGTAGAAGAGGGGAAAACAGGCAAGACTATCAGCGAAACAGGAAAAAAAGTGGCTTTGTCAGCTTGTTAGTTTGATGGTGGCAGGTGAAGGTCAGGAGAGGAGAAATGCTTTGAAAGATTGGAGCAGGTACCATTTTTCTCCTCATAATGGAGATGTGTAAGGTTTAATGGGAAAAGTGAAAATACTTGAACTGAAAAATAATCACTAAAACTACGATGCTACCTCAAAAGTTTAAATCATAAAAGAATAATTGGGCAATACGAATTGAGTTACTTGCCCTCCTCCTGTCTGGGGTGTTAACTGTTGTAACGCAACACATAGCAAAGGATGCCAGATTTACTGAAATTCTTCACTCACCTCTTTAGAAAGTAATTGAGAGATTGGTTTTTAATACGTCACGGTAAATTTCATCACAAAAATACAATTGTTTGTTCTAAAGGCAATGTTCTGGGAAAACAAATTGCAAAATCTGAAATAATTTCAGAGATATCTTTGAAATTAACCTCCAGCTAGTGATAACATACTGAATGTATCATCTCCTTTTTTCTTTCTTAAGTATTTAGATTATTGTTTGTTATCTTAACTTTCATATGTAAATGGAATTAACCCAGAAATCAGTTGATGGGCTAACCTTATTTAATGTGTATTACCAATCTTCGGGTAAGTGTTTAGATTCTTAAAAGTGAAATGCAAACTGCATTTACACCACGTCTTCATGTGTAACATTTACTTCTAGGTTCCTAACAAGTATGTAATTGTTCTGTCAGCAAAATAAATAAATAAATAAATAAATCAAGGCAGTAATCTTACAAGGCAAAAATTTACCTCATGTTTCTTAATTTCTTGTTATAACTGAATGTGTTAGTAAGAAGTTGCCTGCATAAATAATTTTATGTCGGTCTTTTTGTCTCCTGTAGGTGTGTGTAAATAGCTATGTAGGAAGGTGTATAAGAGTGTGTCTTATTTTGAAAGAGTACCTGTATTCCTTGATGAAAGCTCCTTCACTGGTACTTTATTGCAGTATTAAGACATCTTAGAAACAACAAGTGTTTCTACTGGTGTGTATTGTTTTCTTTGCCTCTCTAAGGTGGAAGGGTGGGCTAAGCACAAGTACTTGCTGTCAGTCCAACAGTGCCTGTACCCTGATCTGACAGAACGACCTGCTGCATCAGCTGCACTTTCCCAAACATGTTTTCACAAGTTACCTGAAGTGTGCTCACATTGTTTGTGATGTCTCCTGCTTCACTGCGGCTCTAGTCATTTTGCCACAGTTTTTATCCTAAATCACTGTAATTTATGTCTGTGCTCTTGCACAAAGTAAAAGTGAACGTGCTTGTTATCCAGGGTGTGTGGATAACATAACAGACTGGTTTTCAGGTTCTCTCTGGATAATAATGTGATGAGCAACTTGTGGGTAAGGAACCTGCTTCAGTAGAAAGGGAATGGGATTGTTCAGCAAAAGCTGTTAAATCTTGCTTGCTGTATTCACAAAAAGCATGTTAAAACATGACCATTTGAGAAGTCCTTGAAAGCTTATATGCTGATAAGGAATGGGGGTCTTCATGTAAATAAAGAGTAAGCATTTCATACATTGGAATGTACTGGGAAGAGATGCATCAGGATTATGCTACTGTGGGTTGTTAAACTTACGCTTCTGGTTTACGTTTTTGAAATGAAAATTTGAATGATACAATAACCCAGGAAATTTTTTTTCAAAGGGTGTGTGTTATTTCATCATTTTATGTGATGAGAATTTCAAAGTGAGTATAGGTTGTAATAATTCTTGATAGGGTAAACACTTCTTGATACAAGAATAAATGTTTAGGGACATTTTGTTGGCATAACAAATGAAATTTGATTTTATATTCTAACAGCCCTTACACTGTCAAACACTT
This sequence comes from Numida meleagris, assembly GCF_002078875.1. Taxonomy (NCBI): domain Eukaryota; kingdom Metazoa; phylum Chordata; class Aves; order Galliformes; family Numididae; genus Numida; species Numida meleagris. The sequence goes on from NC_034411.1 coordinate 68,026,713, forward strand.
TCCCGCATCCTTAGGTCAGGCCAAACAGTGTGCCCTGTCTCCAGCACTGTACAAAACACTGAGTTGCTGAGCTGTGGCACACATACCTCCTGATAATACAAGCACTTCTGCAGACGTGTGACAGGCACGGCAGCATGCACACAGCCCAGGGCAAGTGCTGTGCAGCGTGGATGAGGGCGGTGACCTGCTTTGTGGGTGAGAGTCACTTGTCACTTGGCCTGGAGGGTGGTACATTACTCAGTTAAGCTGAGATGCCCTTAGAGCATAGGTATAGTTTGTAAAGTGAAGAGCTTTCTTAAGGCTGCCGTGTATGAAGTTCTAATAACTAGAACTTTTGGTAGTAAGTAGCCCATGTAACATAGAAACAGAATAAAGCTGGACCTTACTTCTACTTTGGGAATACTGAGCGTGTTTATTGGAGCCCTAGCCAAGCAGCTCCCCACAGCTGAACATGTTACATCAGTCCTCAAGCAAAATGTACATTTTGAAATTACAGCTTTCTTCACATTCTGTAATGAGAGAAATGCCCTTTAGACAAGGAGTAAAATTGGAAAGACAATTTGACAGGGTGTTTTCTGTTTGTTGGGGTGTTTTCTTGGAAGGAGTTAACGGTAGCTGTCTTTTGTAACGACAAAGATGGGCTTAGCCCAGTATCTTGAGCCTAGTATTCCTGAGACTTTTCAAGGATAATCAGATCTGAGTATAAATGTTGCTTCAGACATCTGTTGTTGGAAGCGTGGTTCTGAGCATAAGTACATTTTGGCAGGTTTCAAAGCAGCGAGCATTGTGCTTTCAAATTCTTCAGCTGAGCTCTACAGTTTACATCAGTGAAACAGGGAACAAAATCAGATGAGTTTCAAAAGAGTATCCATTTTAGAATGGTTACTGTGACCAAAGCCAGGTCTCTTAGGTTACTTCAAAGAATTTTTGTCAGCTGATACTCTAGATTGTCTACTACAATTCTGCATTGCAAAAGCAATTTCCCTCAGCATACGGCACGGTGCGATATAGAACAGGAACATCACCGGCTTTTGAAAATACTGAAACTTTTCTGGCAAACAGAAGTTGTGAGAAACATGATTCTTCACAGCCCTGTGCCAGGACTTTGTCTTGGATGTACCTTTTGTTCTAGAATTACCAAATGAGTCCAAAGTTGAAACACCGTTTGTAGCTTCGCCTGCAAGGCTTTCTTACTGATTCCCTTTTTGAAGTTTAGCTAATGAATAAAAATACTTAGGTGTAATTTTTGAGCAGTGATTAGGCTGCTGTAGCATTAAGGTTTTCAGGCCTTTGAAATTGCATTCATTTGTATGAAATTTAGGATGATGTGTTCAGTTAAAATGAACTCTCATTTGATTATAACTTGGTGATAATGCGCCTTTGTTTTCTTACTTGTTTGCCAGTGTCGAGAACTGGGCATTTTACATGGTGTTGCCATGATGCACTGAACTGTTAAAATTCTACTGCCATTTTCTTCAGATAATTTAATAGATTTTGTGTTTAGTGAGGCTACATCACTATCATTTGTCTTCCTTTTAGATAAATACTCAGTGATACTGGAAAATTATGTTCTATATATTCTGAATTCCCTGGTCTCTTTAAGTAAGATGACACCAAACTACTTCTGCTAGGTAGCACCAATTTGTGTAAAATGTTAGCAAAATCTTTTTTTTTTTTTTCTTCAGCAAAAGTGACAACGGAGTCTGGGAGACAGAAAGATTCTTACTGACTTTCTCCCAAACTAAGCAATTAAATTTGGGAAAGTGTGGACAGAGACAGGATTTTTTTTTTTTTTTCCATGATAAATGTTGACAGCTCCACTGCCGGGAATTAGTGGAAAGCACATCTGAGGAAGTCCGTGTGGCTGCGCTGAGATAATGCTCTTAGCTCAGGAAACAGGATGAGAGCTGTTCTAAATCACATTATTAGGTATCTGAAGAGTTAACCGTAAAGTAATACTGAATGACAAATCTTTTGCTTGTAGTAATTTGATGTTGGAGATATATAAGAATAAATAGTTGCTACACTGTTTGTTTGAAGAATTATTCAATAAATGTTCATTTTCTCTTACAGAGTGTTAATATTAGGAGCTTCAGGAGGAGTTGGCACATTTGCTGTACAGGTATTATAACACAGCATCCCCAGGATGTGTCTTCAAACTGTTCAGTACAAACAAAAGAAGGGAGTCGAGGGACGTGAAATAGGAAGCTACCCATTGAGCTGTCAGAGCACCAAGTTTTGGGACTTGCTCCTTTCCATTTGTTATGTTGTATTGTTTAAATTAGGAAGAAGGGGGCTTTAAAATAATGGCGTTGGCATGTAGCTACTAAAAGAATACGTTTCACAGTTTAAGTGCAGGAATCACAGAATCATAGAATGGTTTGAGTTGGAAGGGGCCTCTAAGGTCATCTAGTTCCAACCCCCCCTGCTATAGGCAGGGACACCTCCCTCTAGACCAGGTTGCTCAAAGCCTCATCCAGCCTGGCCTTGAATGCTTCCAGGAAGGGAGCATTCACAATTTCTTAATTTAAAGAAATCTCTTAATTTGCAAAACTTGAAATATGACGCTTGTTTTCATTTTCTTTCAGTCAGCTCTGCTCCATAAATATCAAAAGAACTTGGCATATGAGTAGAGAAATGGAGTATGTAGATGATTGCAGTTGTGATTGTCTGTACTATGGTAGCATTTATAGCTGTTGTGGGTGGACAGTGATACAGGAGGCACGAGGCTTTCACAAGCAGTCTAGGGAAAGCATAGGGGCTTATGTTAACGTTCCATCATTGTCTTTGCTTTGTTGCCTTCTTGCATTCTTTCTTTCCAGTTGCTCTATACTTCAGAGAGCCGACAGTCTTATATTGACCAGTCTTTTACTGATTAGTCTTTAATTTACTTTGCTTTAAATTCTGAAGCAGAAGAGAGAACCTGACATACTCCTTGGGATAAATCAGAGATTATGTTTTCTCATTATTAATACTTTATTTACTGTGAGATAGAGGTGTGGAATACTTAATGAGCGGGTAGGAAGATAAAATTAAATCCCTACAGTGGTTGATCTGCTGACAGTTTCAGAGATTGGCTCTGTTCTCTCCCATTTGTCTTAAATATCAGTTGGTTCTAACCATTGTTTGATATGTGATACGTTACCTTGTGTAATATAATAATATTTTTTTCTTTTTAAGTATTTCTTGCTGAATTTTAAACCTTTGCCTTTTTTTTTTTTTCCTGCTTTTAGCTAGTGAAGGCCTGGGGTGCTCATGTGACAGCAGTTTGTTCCCATGATGCTAGCGCACTGATGAAAAAGCTTGGAGCAGATGATGTGATTGATTACAAATCTGGAAATTTGGAACAGCAGCTTAAAACCTTACCCTCGTACGTGTTTGTGTTGCTTAATACTGAGATGAAGGAGTTGGCCATCAGTCCTTCTGCCTTTTGACTCTGGGCTGCAGTCTGTCAGGACTCCCTCTTTTCTGTTTTTTTTTTGTTTTCTTCTGACCCACTTCTAAAACCTTATTTTCTAAAGCAAATTCATCCTAGTCCCTTTGTGAATGTAATTTGCGAAGCGAGTATTGCAAGCACAGATTTCATTGTAGGATTAAGCCAGTTAATTGGGTTTGTGGAAACAAGCTCACACTTTCACGTGTTTCTAATGACTGTGATTTGAACAGCTTCGTCAGCTTTCACTGTAGGATCTGGGAGTGCTTAAAAAAAACATGAATAAATCAAAACAAGTCTCAGGAATCCTGCATGAGGTTAGTAAATAGAAAAACTGATCTTCTACAGGGAAGAATTATGTCAGCAAACAGTTAAGTGACTTGCCTCAGGTCCTGTAGCCACTGTGCAACGTAGCTGGAAGTAAATTTCTATAACACCAGGTTACAGCTGCCTCTGATGAATAATCACATGTATCTGGTCACAACTGTTATGTTTTCAGTAGCTTGGAGAGATTTCTCAAGAACTGTAGGGTTTTTTTCTTTTTGGCTTTTGCAATCTTTCCACATCTGTTTAAACTTGGTCTTCTATGACTTTTATTTGAAGATGGTTTTTACACTGCTGGTTTTAGCTAGACTGAATTAATCTGGGTGGAGAAATAGAAGCTGTTCAATCGATAAAATGATCTTACTATTAATGGCTCTAAAGAGACGTGTACCCTTTTACTGGGGTGTGATTGCTAGCAGGCCTGAGATCAATTGTGAGGGTGTTGGTTCTGTCTGTTTGGGCAGAATATACAAAAATTAACAGTTTGCAAGCAGCGATAAATTGCTAAATTGTGCTCTTGAAGATCTTAAATGCTAAACATCCATTCTAGCAAACAGCCATTATTTAGAGCTATGAACCTTTATCAGAGTGCAGTTTTGTGATATAGCTAAGCCCATCAGTAACGTATACTGACAGGAAGGTTCCTATAGCCCTCCCCTTTCCAGTTGTACTGACTCTCCATACTCCATAGTGAGCTATTCTTTTCTGGACCATTAGTTTTCACTGCGTTAATTCCTGTTTTGTTGACAGCTGTTAGGTTGACTCAGCTATAACATGAAATCTCACCTTTGGAAGACAGTCAGGAAAACTCTTTCCAGAGATAAGAACTTTTCCATTTATTTACATAAAGTATTTTTCCTTTTATTTGTGGATTCGTTAGATGAGGTATATGCATTTACATAATCTGTTATCTATTTATATAATCTATAGTGCATCTATTCCTATCTGGAGATTGCTGGAAATGTACGGCAGAGAATGAGAATGAGCTGTGTATCTAACAGAATAGGTTCAGTAGCTCCCAGTTGCCATGTTCAGCCTTTACAGGTTTGTGTGCTGCGATAATAAGAACAAATGGTGAAACTGTGCCTTATTGCCAGTGGTCACACGTGACCATAATGTGAAGAAATAGTTTTAGACCCTTTGTGTTGTGAAGTTCTACTTCAAATTGGGAGATGCAGAGAAAAGAGCTAAAATGTCAATAATTTGTTTATGTAATTTGGGCCATTGGAACCGGCTTCCGTGTGAATACAGCATGGACAGGAGATGTTCCTAGTCAGGGCAGGAGTCCAGACCAGAATTCAGACATACATAGCATACTGTTGAATGCTAGGACCAGACCTCAAGAACGTTTCAGTAACTTCAGTTGGAGGGATGAAGAGAGAAAGCTCTAGAGGGCTTCAGGCAAATAGAGAATGTAATTGTGCATCTATGAGTCTGCTTTTTGGAGTTAGGAGCCATTTAATTATTGAAACAGCCTCTATCTGCTATTCAGTGAATGAAATTCCGTAATTTTTAACTCCCTTTCTACAGTAAAACTGGGGTTTAGCTGAAGTCTTGGGGTTTGCTTGCTACTGTCTTAGAAGCAGATTATTTTAATGTATCGCAATGACAAATAGAAATGTGAACTAGAACCGATTTCATACATTAGTTCATTTATGATTATTTTCCCTGCATCATGACCTTGAGCCTGTTCTTCACATGTCTACAGATTTGATTTCATCCTAGATAATGTCGGTGGATCCACTGAGAAGTGGGCACTAGATCTCCTGAAGAAATGGTCGGGAGCAACATACGTTACCTTAGTGACGCCTTTCTTGATCAATGTGGACAAACTTGGAGTGGCAGATGGCATGCTGCAAACAGGAGTCACGATAGGCTCCAAAACCGTAAAGGTATTTGACAAAATCCTGTATACCTGAATGTTGTGCTATATCCTCATGGCTTCCTTTGTGGCTTAGGCACTAATCTTGTGGTTCATCTGGAGACATCTATTTATTTTCCTCAGGTATCGTTAAGCATACTTCAGATGCATTTTGGTGCTGTCTCCTTCTTTCTTGAACTAAAAAAAAAAAAAAAGCATCATCCCTAATATGTGTACACACATATGCATATGTGGTAGTCTAGGGTGCTTTGTCGTTTTAATTCCTTGTTGTGTGTTGCCTTTTCTGTGTGGCCTCCTAACGAGTCCTGCTGACAGCTAGTGCTTTATAGTAAACAGAAGAAATCCCTGCCTTGTTGAAATAAGGGTAATTTTACTACTTGCCTTAGGCTGGTCACGGTTTCTCTCAAAACGTTGTTCTATTACTGATTCTATTCATCCTATACCAGCACCACAGAGTAGTAAAAGCAGTTGACGGTGGCTAAAAAGTCTTTCATCTCTTCCATGTTCACGTGCCTGGATGGTGATACAGATATTTCTAGTTTAAAGCGTTCTCCCTGTGGTCAGTTCAGCAAGGCTTTTTAGAATTTGTTCCTCTCTCAACGTGTGTACTTACTATCCAGATGAATGCTTTTCAGGCTGCTTCCATGGTATTCCTGTGATGAGGCTGAGTGAGATTCTAGGTCCAGTAACAATGTTTTCAAAGGAAATCTCAAAAAAGAAAGCCTGGAAAGAAGTCACATAATACGATTTCTCAGTTTGCATGTTTTCATGATGAAGAGCATTGTATGGCACACATTAAAAGTCAGCTGGTTTTGGCAGCTGAAGACTTATGCCTATAACAACTTTCTCAAAGAAAGCGCTCTTGACGTGTGCTTGTGTGATCTTCCTGAAATGCTTTTTGTGTGAGCTGCCATCTGTCATCAGATGGTGACGGCTTTGGCAGATGTGATGGTGGAAAATTTAATCACTGACACTGAGGTGGAAAGTTCAAAATGTCGCACTGCTAGATTTATTTCACCCTCTTAGTGAATGTGTATAAACATATAGCGCCATTCCTCTCTTACGTAAGAAATAATGCTATTTCTAGCTGCAGAGACAAGGTCGTTGTTTTTCTCAACTAGCTGACTTGTGCAACTGGACACAAAATTCACCCTGATCCTATTGTGGTAATGCAGCCCCCCCGTCTGTACGTTTAATCCACGTGCTTAGGTTATTGTTATTTTTTTTTGGACGCTAGCGATTGATTTCCATGTTCTTCCCTTAAGTTGTTTCTCTGATGTTTCTGTCCTTACTTCTAGTTCCCATTTCAGTTTCCTCTCATTATTTTTTTAAATATATTTGTGATCTTTCTTGCAGCATCTCTTTAAAGGAGTCCATTATCGGTGGGCCTTCTTTATGCCGAGTGGCCCAAGTTTGGATGAAATAGCGGAACTAGTTGACTCAGGAAAGGTATGTCAGCACTGGTTATTTACGTCTTTGTGCTGAAAGAGCTGCTATTTCAACTCAAAAACGGTGTAATTCACAATTAAGTAATCTAGTGTGATGAGTCACAGCGGAGAAGTTGACAATTGATTTGCTCTGATTTCTAACTTCTGCCTTTGGCATTGAGTTTAGGTATTTATAATGCTTAAGGCTGTTCTGCTTTCTCCCTCTTAATCCTACCCCTTTTGAAAAACACAAATGTAATAAGTTGTGAGGAAAGAGTGCCCAGTGATTTGGTTCTTTGTCAGCAGGAATCATTTAGTGTAAACTCTGCTGTTGAAAATGTTAAGCTTTTAGAGGCCTTGTTTGGTTCATTTGGTCAGAATGAACATGGCTGCATGTATGTCTGCATATGCAAATCCCCTGGCACAGATGTTCAGGAGTCCTGCACGTAATGCGCACAGAATGAGAATATTCAGCTTACTGCAGGCCATGAGGGATCTGCAGTGGCAGACTGGTGTCTGATTATTTCAGCATTTCAGAGTATGATGTTTGTGATGATTCAGTACACTGACCTGAGGTCTTGTGGGTGTTCATAAGCTTTTGGGGAATCTCAGAGTAACTGATCTGTTCAGGTTTATGAACTTGTTACAAAATGTATGTGAGACTGAGAGGTCGACCACCTGTTTGTGTATTGGATACGTGGTGCTGTAGGTCCTGGCATGTTCTCTCCTGGGGAACTTCATGTTGGTAAAATTTTCAGAGCATAGAATATGGACAATTGCTGTTCATCTTTTTGCGTGGTGCCTAAGTAGAGGAGTATGCCCTGGTAGCTCATCATTCTGGTAAGTGAGCTGACAGACCACGTTGCACTTAAAATCTGCACATACTTAGAACAATCTAGCGCTCTCAAGGACAGTTTGAGTTCGGATTTCCTTTATTCTTTATGCATTATGTTCTAAAAATTCATATCACAGTATCTGCTTGCTTATATTTGCTTTTTCAGTGCTGTTGCTAAGACTAAGAATCTTCCTAAATTCAGCCACTTCTGTTTTGTGAGTGGGGTGCTGCTGATACAGCCCATGGAGACTCTGTTTCCTAAGAAGTTATCTACTCATTAACAAAGGCTGTAGAAACAAATAAGCTGCAGTGAGTGGCAATCCTGGTTAGTTTTACACCACTCCATGTTGCACTGTGTGCAGTGCTTTATGCTTTATTTCACAGTCTAGAAAAAAACCCTGGAAGATGCTTCTTATCCTGTGAGTTCATCCAATCATACAACCGAATTACAACTGACTAAAACAGAAAAGTCCTTGTCTTTGTTCTTGCTGTTTGTCCTGATCCTTAGCTGGTCACAGCTTGTTTTGTGTTCTGCTCCTACCTTGTATGCAAAACAGAAATGCAGAATATGGCCATGAAAGCCTTTAGGAAAACTCCTGTTTATGCAATAGAGATGGGGCTTAATCAGTATTCATCTGTCTAATAATCTGGACAGGTGAGCTGTAATACCTTTTAAAATGTACGTCATACATACATGAATGACCTGATGTACTTTTAGTTGTTAGATGATCGCGAGGATAAAGATGTTTGCTTGTTGATGGTTTTTTTTCTTCTTTTTAATTCTGCGTTGGCAAGACCAACACAGAATGGTCAATAATGACACACTGTGTATCTGCATAGTCGTCATTCTACCAATATTGTGCTCTACTTTGTGAAATGTTGTCAAAACTGGTGTTGCAGTGTTTTATGTTCCAGATCTGGTCCATACATACAGGTGTTAGTAAGTTTGAGTTTTGTTGTCAAGACATAAGGGTTTCCTTAAACAGATTGATCATCCATTCAGAAGAGTAGGTATTTGGAAAAAGGGGAAGAGAGGGATAAGTTACAGGAAATTATGGTATACTGCCTCCAATAAATGTTTGTGTTTCAGTTGGAGTGTAATAAATGAGAATTTTAGAGACAAAAAAAAGACTATTGAAGTGTAGGAAGAAGGCTAGAGGAAGGTAGCAAAGTGAGCTTGTGTGGCTGAACTTAGTTTTGAGTGAGTACAGATTTGAGTATGGCAGATCGTGGTTATTTTGAAATTTCAGTCAAATTTCTTCTGTTACAAACATCTTGGGATTGTGTGAAGTACGAATAGGAGAGCTACTGAAAAAGAGGAAAGCATAAATCTTGCAGGTGGATTTAAATGAAGGAAATTAAAAAGAGCTGGTGGTTTGAAGAGATGGTGTTATAGTAAGTGAAGCTTTGGAGAGCATACAGATCAGATCCATTTGTCAGGTTGTTTTTCTGTAGTTCTTTTGCACCAACACATATTTCTAGTTCTGTTGTGTTCCATCATCTTTGTGAAATCAAAAGGAGTCCCTATCCTTTAGTGGATGAAGAGGCACAAAGCAGGGTATTTTGTTTAAGGATGCTTGGTTTTCACACAGATGACCTTTGCAACAAGGAATAGAGATTTGCAAAACGTCAGCTACGATGATGACTTTCTTTGAGCAGCCTTTTTTAACAGGGAGAAGAGGGAAATAATTTGATAAACTGGTTGGGCAAGGAAGGAGAATAATGTTCTCTTTGTAATTCACTTGCACATCAGCTCAGTTCTGGGGATCATAAAAACCATTTTCAGCTTATGAGCTGTTTTCTCTGCCTTGCAGCAGAACAGCTTGCCGAGAAACTGGTGTGAGACTGATGGGCTGGGAGACTGCTGCGGTAGCGGTGGGCACAGAGAAAACTGAGCATTTCCTTGTCAAATTTTAGGAATACTTGCTGCTTTATTAACTGCTGGGATGTCCCTGTTGTGGGTTCAATTCAGCCAGTTAATTGCAAGCTAGTGGGGGCTGGCTTAACATAGCCTCCGCCAAATCAATAGATGAAGTGTGTGTCAGAAGCAAGGGATCTCTTCCATGGCAGTGCATTCGTTTTGAATTACAAGGCTCTCAGTTAAAGACAACTGAAATCAATAGAGTCTTTGGTTCAGAACATAGATTTTCTGGCATACTAGTTGCTGAAGCATTGTCACTGGACTCTGCTGGCAGCATTGTCATGGAACAGCTTTTTAGGAATTAGTTTGATGTATTTGTTGTTAGTGTTGTGGGTTTTGCATTGACAGTCTTATTATTTTTCTTGCTTAACTTTTTAATTTATCAGCCCCATACAGTTTTTCTACAGATTTCTGTAGTTAAAGTTGAGCACTTTGCCCTTTATAAACCTGGTGGAGGAAGGCTGGCTCAAGAGACTCATTAGAGTAGTAAGGGGAAGTGCTAAGTATTTTGTATGTTCATGCTGGACCGTGACATGGTGTGGGTTAATGTATAACCCTACAGACATTTGAAAATTTCATTTTAATTAAAGTGTGTGTGTGCAGTATTTTGGTGGCTTAATACTTGTCTCAGAGCAAAGTTGCACCAGATGGGCAAAAATTGATTTCAGAGAAGTAAGGCTGAAGGAAGCAGTAGAGTCTCACAGAAATGAATAGAACATTCTTTGTATTGTTTCCTTTCTAGATGAATATTGCAGCACAGATGCACATAAGAAAAGCAATTGCATATCTGTAACTTGTGTAACTTCTGTGCAGTATACTGCAGAGATAAGTTGTGTTGGATTTAGTAGCCTGCTTCACCAGGTTGAATATGGGATGCTCGCTGTTCTTTGGCCTTGCTGAGCTTCTTCCTGTGCAGTGCTGTACATGCTCACTCTGATGACCATCCTTCCCTGTGCTAAACTGCAAAGTTTGTACCTTTCCCATTAATTTAGAATTTTCTTATTGCAGTGCTTTTGCTTGCCAGGTTGGTTGGATAGAGCCCAGAAGTATTAATCAAGGAGGGGTTGCCAAAGACTAATCAGTCCTTCCGTCTCTTCAAGAAGGAACCTCTATCTGCATTTAATTATGGCCAACAAAAATATAGTGATTTTTATTAAAAATGCATCTGCACCTCTTCCGACAAGTGATAAGGCTCTTTATGAAAGCTGTGTGATTATGTCATAAAATGTCTGAAGAAGACTAACGGAAATCTTGGGAAATGGAGAAATAGCAATTGAATATATGAGCTCACATCATCCATAATAAGGTCTGGAAAGCTTTCAGCAGATATCTGGTGTTTAATCAAATGTGCTGCCCGAGCCCGATATGATTGCAGATTCAGTAGCAAGTTACTACTGGTCTCCTAGCATAGCAGGGAACCACGTTCAGCACAACAGTGAAGTGTAGGATCAAGAAGAAGACAGCTCTTGCCTGTTGTAAGTTGAGTTTGCTGAGGCAGAAGAAGATGCAGGTCAGAGAAAGTTATCTTTATGCTATTTGTAGAACATGTAATATGCTTCCAGATGGTTCATACAACTGTAGTAAAGTTCCATCTTATTGATATGGTGGTGTTGCCCCGGATCAGTATAATCACCAGCAAAAACACCAGAACAGCCACCATGAACGGGACTGCTAGGGAATTCTTGAAGATAGAGTTACATTTTGCTTAATAGTTTTCCAGCACAGCTCAGTAGTAACTAAACCCGGGATCATCTTCCTCACTTCTGCTGATTTAAACTTGGGCTAGCTTGGCACACGCTGCCCCTCTGGGCTTGTTCCAGTTTCTTATTGCTCCTTATTTTGTTCTGTAGAGGCTGCTGCCAAGGCCAATTAAGGGACATGAGATTTTTAAACCTCTTCTACACTCTGAACCGTAGCCTGCTTAATTGGGATTTATCTTCTAGCATTTTAATAATTGTAGTTGATGAGTTACTGTGAGCTGCTGTTACATGTTTGATATTAAAGACTGCATCTTGGCTTCAGAGACAAAGAGTGTCTGGTAACACAATTGTTTGTAAGAGGACCATGGGAGTAGGCATTTTTTTTCCATGAGATGACAACGAAGTATTGAACAGATCACTGCCTGTTTAGTTACAGGACGGAGGCTGTTCTTTGTAATGATTTCTGTCCAAGTCTCTCATTGACATTGAAGGGATACTTACTGGAAGACCAAGGCAGAGCATCAAGCCCTACATTTGTGCCTTGGCTCATACACTGCATCTAGGCACTGCGGTCATGAGCTTCCAGCTCAGCAAAATCTAAATAGCACGCTGGTCTTTTCCATTAAAGAAAGCATTTGAGGATTCTGAGGTCTGCTGGAGCACGCCACAACTCTCTCTCTGCACATGGAAGTGCCCTGTGCAGAATGTGTGCGGAAGCTATGCCCAAACTCACAGCCAAGACAGAACTGCTGTGTATGAGGAGAGGCAGCTGGGAGAGAGGCACTGCAAAGCTGGGCTGCCCTGTGGTGTGCACACAGCCACCCTTCACGAGCCTGGGGAAGAGCCAATGCACTGTCATCGCCCTTGTCGTGATAAAACTTTTCTTTTTGTTTTTGAGCTAAGGTTGCTCTGTGGATCTCTGAGGTTCGGTAGGCTGTAGTTGTCCCTCCAGCGGCAGGAAGCAGCTACAAACTAACAGCAACTGGTTCCTGACAGGTTCTGCTGTGTTTGGAGTGGGACTGGAGCGGGATGGGATGCAGTGCTACTCCTGTGCTCTAGGGACAGCCCTAATCAGCATCAACTGTTACTCTTATTTTTTGAAACACAAAGTTCGTCTCAAGAGACTCGAGATTCATTTCTATAGTATGGTTTACATCAGAGAGAATGGAGACGAGGAAAACACCTTTCAGCCCCAGTCTGTTTTCAGATAAACATTTCAGTGCAGGTGTGTGTAATCCTTTCTCTGTCAGACTTTAGTTTAATCCCTTTTCCCTGAACAAATAGGTGTCCTCTGGCAAGGAACCGATGTGTGGCTGTAAATAGGCAGTGTTTGTATTATCCAGTTAATCTCCATTTTTTTTTTTTATCATACATTCAGCAAACAGTAGACGCTTCCCTGCTTGTTTGTCTGTTCACAGGAAGAAATTTTATCTTAGTCAGTGGATTATGGTAAAGGCTGAGTGAATCACTGTGCTGCGATGTGGTCAGCCCTTTTGGGGTTATTCAAACAATGGGGCTGAGCAGCCAGCCAGAAAAAACTTTTAATGCTCTAGATTGTTGGGATCATCAATTCGGTATTCATGTCTCTCTATAGCATTGCCTAAAGCCAGCGTTTAAATGGAAGTAGAGGTTACATCAATGTAGCAGATGGGCTTTCAGTGCTTGGTGGTCACAGTACTGAGGGGGTTTTCAACTGTCGGGGTTCCTCTGAATCCCTGTGTCACCACTTTTCAGATGTGATGCTTTGAACTCCACCTAAGAGGGAGTTCCGTCAGGGCTGTAAGTTGCAACCCACAGTACAGGACTGCAGGTAGCAGTGTTGAGAATGTTCTTTTTGCTCAATTACTGCACGCGTCTGAAGCGAACTCCTGGCACCCCTGGGCCTCGCAACGCTGCGCTGCTAAACTGCATCCTTCCTGGGATCCCCTTCCCTCCTCCCAGCCCCTTGCCCTGTGTGGGTCAGCGGTGCCCACGTGTTTCCATATTCTTATTTTTCTGCACTGAAGCACATCTCTGTCTGTCACTGCATTTAACAGTAACTACTTGTATGAGTGCTGCACGTGTGCTTGGCTCAGCAGGGTTACTAGATATTGTTTTATTTTTGAAGGCTTCTGCTATGATTGGTCTCTTCTGGACAGTGACTGAGGAGCAGCACGTTCCTCCTGCAGCTGCCATGACAAGCAGCAGCTTGCTCAGATGCTCGCTTTACCCACAGACATCTCATGCAAGTGGGGTTGAGGCCGTGCCCCTGACTGCCAGTGCTCGTGATGATGTTTCCACTGTGTGTTAAACATGATTTTCCCTTGAACTTAGTTATGACCCACATCTATTCCCTGGTTGAGCAGCAGTGTTAAACAGCATCTTTCTGTCCCTTCTGTTGCTTTTTACTCTTCCCTTTGCTAGGGGTCTGGCTGCAGAGATTGCCATGGCCAAACAAGGGGAAGGCATGACCCAGCCTCCTGCCCTGCAGCCTGGCAGAACCGAGGCACTCAGTGAATTTTTGGCACAACTGCTTTCCTCAGGAACCAGCTGGGAGTTCTTTTTCTTTGAAGGGATTCACTCCTTCCTCGTTTCTGCCATGTGTACTCAGACATTACTGCTAGGCATGCACTGACATAATAAAAGGGAGAACCCTAGAAACAAAATTAAGAGACACTGTAGTGTAATAGTTTGACTATTGGTATCTCAGAATACCGTTAAAATCCAAAAAAGCAGTTACTCTAGTACAAGAATTGGACTTGAAGGTAATAAACATGCCCTCCTCATTTGTTTCTCTTTATGTGAGTGTAGACAACTTCTGGATTGCAGTTGTGCTGTTGGGGAGGGTGCTGGATGCCTGGAACCCAGCTTGGGAAGCACGTGCTTGTGAGAAACCTTTCCGGGGTAGTGCTGTGTTCTGAGCAGCAGTCTGAGTAGCACCCCACCTTCTGGTAGAAGTAAGGCTGCTGAAAGAAGGCACTGCTCTGACACTGGCACGCTGGTTGTCTCATTCCTTTCCTAGCGAAGCACGTTGTACTGCGAGAGCCATTACCGGTTCCTGAAGTACTAAGCAAGATAAGTACACGTGCTGGTCTCTGCAGGGAAAAGGCCTGAAGATATTTTTCAGTGATATAAGTAACGAGGCCCTTTTCTAACACAATAAAAAGAGTGTTTGGATCTTTGATTCTTAGCATTTTCATCACTGAAAGACCTGGCTGCACACTCATCCGTTGCTAATGTCCTCTGCTAGGAGGAGTGGGATCAGTTCAGCAAAGGAAGAGCGTGCAGTGGGCTGATAGGAGGGGATACGAAGTACGAGCACTGCCTCAGGGTAGGGGATCTGGCAGCTCCTATGGGCAGCAGTTGTGTATACAGAGCGTACTGAGGCCTCTGGCAGGGTGACTCAGAACATGGTGAAAAGTAATTTTCAGAAGCAGCTGGGATTTCTTCTCCCTCCACTGGTGTACTGCAATATCTAAAGAAAATGCTGGTGGGGTGTTCTGGTTCCTGTCACTGATGGGCACAGCGAAGTGATAGTTTCACCTTCATTATTAGCGATTGCTCTAAAACAATCCAGAAGGCTACTCTACAAAATTAATGCCAAAATAGCAGTGGATGCAAGCCAGGCTTAATGATCTATACCAGCAGGAATACACAGTGGCTGAGTTTTCAAGTGTATCCAAATGATTCAGCAACAGCATACTTTCTATTTGTACTTAAATTGTAGCCAAGTCTTTTGAAGATACTGAGGCCCATACTGGTGCAGATGGGCACTGTATTCTTAAGTATCTTGAAACATTCAACCTCTTGAAAGGTTCTTGGTTTAAGAAGAAAACCATATAGATACATGGGAATTTAAGGCACCATGCTTTTAGTCCTGGGCTAGGGCTCTGAGCTTGTGCTACTAAAGATATTTCAAAGCTTGGGAGAATGCAGCAGAAACTCTTCTCCTGCATACAGAAGAGTCCCTGAAAAGAAGTTAAAAGGTGGTGACTGCATTGAGCAACTTCTGCCCTAAGTACTATTAAAAACCCTTCCTCTTTCTTTAAACAGTGTGAAGGTGCTAAAACTGTCATTTTATTCCTAACGCAGTGACATTTTATTCTGCAGATTCAGCCAGTTATCGAACAAATCTTCCCTTTTTCTGAAGTTCCAAAGGCCTTTCAAAAACTAGAAGGAGGACACGCACGTGGAAAAACAGTGATTGACGTCGTTAATAAAAAATAAAGCATCTCTAATCGTTGTGCCTTCAGTCACGTGCTTAACTGGTAAATGACACTTGAACCTGAATTGGTATGTAGCAATTGTTTCTCTTTACAAAGCGCTAAAAGAATGAATCATTTAAAAAGTGGTTTTGTTTTAGAGAAGCCTCTTTGGTTCCTTTCGTACACCGCCCATTACAAACTTTTAATACACAGATAAGAGAAATGCCTGCAGAGACATTAGTGTACGTGAAAACCATCTTACAAAGGTAGCTGTGACTTTGCAGGATGCTCCTCAGTCTTGGACGCAAGAAGCATTGCAGCATTTTCAGTTTGGAGCTTTTGTTTTCTGGGTGGTTTTAGCTAAATACCACAAGGGTGAGGCACTGTCATCTGATTGTCCATGTGGAACCTGGGCCACCCTTCTCTCCCTTCCTCAGATCTGTTTGCCTTTATTAATATATATGCCGTAACATACATAACAACTCAGTCTGGTTCATTCTCAGAACTTGTAAACTTCTCCTGTACGGAACGGTTGCATTGCTGTCCCAAGACTGTACTTCAAGTTTGAAGTACTTTGACCAAATCTTTCATGGCATAGCTAATCTGAGTAGAAGCATGAAACAAAATCAGTCTGTAAGTGAAAATTATTCTGATAATCTGACTCACTATACCAATTCAGCTGACTGTAGTGTTCATGCAGGAAGACCAGACACGATTTGGCCAGTGATCAGGCCCTGTTCCTTCCATGCCCCCTCTCACAGCCAGTGCTGCTGAAGTGTTTGGGGGCTATGCGGCTGTTGGTCTGTTTTTAACGCTACCATCGTGTTGGAGACCCATGTGAATTACTTACCTGCAGCTGCGTGGGTAGAGCCAAGGACAGTGGTAACCTCCTGAGAGCTGCAGCTATGGCCATGGAAAAAAATGTGTCACACAGTGCATTACCAGGGGCAGAAGCAGCAGCCATAGGATAGTGCAGACCCCTGTGTACTGAGCACCTGTTTGTACAGGAGCAGCACCCCTTCCTCAGAGCCTGCAGCTCTAGCAGAGGAATTAGTGCCAGAGAAAAATCACAAGAATAGAAGCAGAACTGTCAAATGTGTCCTTTCTAGTTTAACTTAAAAATAATTTCAGTAAGTTGTTGCGTAACTTAAATTTATTTGTGAAATGCTATATTATATTTAGCAAGAGCACATCGGTATGACAAAGTACCACTGTTTGGAACCAATAACAACACATTTTCTATGAAGAACTAAAAGCAGCACATTTCAGAGCAACAAGACTTCAGTACTTCGGTACAGAAGGAGGAAAATTAGTAAGGCACTTCCTCTGGAGTGGTGACAATTCAAGCACCAGTGTCCTTTGAGGCAACACAACAGTCATGAAAATGTTTCTTTTGAACAGACTTACTGTGCAAGACAAAGGCCCGGGTGCTCCTAGGAGCACCATGTAATAACACTGAGCTAAGCCAGAACAAAACACAGCAGCATAGTACAAAAGGTTTTTTTCATATTTTACTTTTCTGCCAATTTTATAATGGGAAACTAACACAGGTTCAGAGCAGGGTAACAGAACAAGTGTCCAGGAGTCACTGCGTGCGTCTCATGTGTGACACATCCTTTACTCAACCTGCAGTGCTTGCTTTGAGTGGGCAGTGCCTTTGTATCCGTTCTGCTTCCCAGCACAAACTGGGAGTGAGCAGCACAGTGCTGCCACTGCTTTGCAGAACCACCCAAAATCCCAGGGAGTCTGGCATTCTCCATAGCAAGCCAGAGGATAGGCCAAAAATTGGTGGCTAAAAGCGTTGGTAACCATTGTGCTTAGATGCTTTCGCAGTCACAGTTATTGACAGTTTCCTTAAGAATTCTTTTTTTCTATATAGAAAATTATTCTAGAGTTCATGAAGACTGTACTTACTGGAGCCATTTTAAAAGGTAAAATTTGACTTGGCAAAGAAGTAAAATACATGTAACAAAACAATTAGGCAGCTTAGGAAATGGGCAGGCAAGTTCTTCACATTCTGAGAAATTCTTTTATCAACCCTCTCTTTTTCTAACAACGATCTACTCATTTATATCCTCTCTCTACATGAGAAAATCTAGATTATCTTTCTTCTTAATTTAGGACTTACTACTTTAGCATACTAACTATATTTGAAACCACATGTTAAAATTCCTTGGATCTGCTGTTTGCTAGTGGTCTTAAGCTTTCAGTAAACATAAGTTTGTTACTGTGAGACAAATATATTAAATTTTCAGTAGTGAATATTCCTCTATACTATCAGCCAATAGGCCTAAACTGCTATACCGTATACACATTGCACTCCTGTCCTTTATAAAATAAGCTTTAATTATTTTAGCCCTTACTTAAAAAAAAAAACACCTTTAAAAATAATTTAAAATTACACTTCTTGAAGTACTCACTGACGTGATTGTAACTGTGGGGCCTCTCCCACCTCTGGTTCTTCCCCACTAGTCTGAAGCATGCTACCATTCTCAATCTCAGAGTTGTGATGATTAAAAAAAGGTTGAGAGATACCCAGGCTTTTATAGGGATAATTATGTTCGGTAGAGAGATATGAAATCATTCTGTTGCTTGTTCTTTGTAAAGCTGAAAAGACAGAACTCTTGATGTCCATCTTGCATCCTTCAAAGCTGGCAGTGCCAATTCTAGTGTCCAGAACAGCACCCGATTTGGACATCACCTTTCTCCTTTCGAATTATACAACCAGCGGTTCCCAGCACTGTGTTAACTTTTCTTCGCTAACCGTGTTGACAACAACATGATCACGATCGTATTGTGTGCCCCCTGTAAAGAAAAATTCCAAGAGTATAGATTAGCTCCGACCAGGCAGACTGCACCCTGGGTTTCAGGGCTACTCTAGTAAGTGCTGACGTAGATGGCTTTTCCTTCTCCTAAGGCACTGAAAAGACAAACTATGTTCATTTTCATCACCACCTGCTTTTGGAATTTCTTTTGAAACAGGGAGGTCTGCCTGCTCCTCTCCACCCCCTTCAGTAACTCAGCACTTCAGCCTTTTCAGCCTGGATGAAGAAGGAAGAAAACACCGTAATACAGTCACGTCTGACTCCTTAAAGACTGCCACTTCCCAAAAGTCAAAGTTAACCGTTCAGTTTCCCTTCAGTGGTTGTCACTTTGTTCTAAAGATGACATTTACACTATGAAAGAAGTCCTGCTGTTAACAGACAATACAAGCAAGACCATACAAAAAAAAGTTAGAACAAGCCAGGGGATGAGGTTGGGTCTCCTTTATTCTTCACCACTGTCACCTTATGTTTTTCCCAGCTGCATCACAGGTTGCCATACACAGAACACGAGCAATGTTCAGCTGTTCCCAGTGGGAGCTGAGCATACCTGAACATAAAATCTATCCATTTCTTAGATTGGCTTCATTTACTCGTGATACACAGTGCCAAATGTGCTCCCACAGAAGAGTGCTACTACTATTCTGACTTGGACTCAGAAGCAGAGAGAAGTTCAACTAGAACTGAAAGTCAGAGCTGACTGCTTTTGATCTTGTACGTACTGCAGAAGCGTGCATGCCTTTCACGTGGTACCACGCCTGCTGTAGCCAGTACCACTCCCACTGGAAGCAGCCATCCGTACAGAACACTGGGACACTCCTACAGACACCGTCTGTCATTCTGCAACCCTCTCTCCCATGCCTCCCTACAGCCTCCTTACAGGAGAAGACGTACCCAGCAGCTAACAGCTTCCTGTGAGTGTACACACACAGATTCTAGCAGATCCTAGAAATAAATAGGCCAGGTACACGGAGCTCTATGTGGTCATGTGCATTTAATAAGCAGCTCTTTTGTACTAAGGAAATGCCATCTCAGGAACCTTGCTGATCTGCTTCAGAGATCTGGGGGAGGCTTGCTGGTGCCACTATCCCAAATCAGAACGGGTGTCTAAGAATCACAGAATCATTAGAGTTGCAAAAGACCACTAAACTAACCTAGTCCAATTGTCAGCCCATCCCCACCATGCCCACTGAGCATGTCCCTCAGCGCCACATCCACATGGTTCTCCAGGGATGGTGACTCCAGCACCTCCTTGGGCAGTCTGCACAAATGTGATTCACATCTCTCCCGTCACCAGTGATGGATTAAGCAGCAATAGAGATACACAACATAAATATTGGCAAATTTCTTCAGGAAAGAGAAACTAGGGGAGGAATACCAGATCAAATAAGTCCACGGGAAAAAGCTTTAACGTGCAGGTACCAAAAAAATAACATTGGCTACATCGCTCAGTTATCACTGCAGGGCAGGAAGCGCTCTGTCAGCAGTATTCAGTAAAATATAAATGTAATAATGGGAAAAGATCGGATTTCTTTCAGTGGAACCTGGGGCTATTTGCTATGATAAGAGCCGTGCTCTACGCAAGCCACTGCACCGCGCCGAGTATCCACTGGGTGGCACTGGCATTGCACAGCCAAGCAGCCACAGTCATTTACTGAAGAATTCATTACAGCTCCATTTGCGGGCAAGACTGGATCAGCAGAATTAGCAGAAACAGATAATGTTCCAATTATGCTTTCTCAAGTAAATGTACCTACAGAATGGGTCTGTTCTTTTGTGATCAGACCTACCCGTTATGAAGTTCATCAATTTTAAGTGCAAAATATGTGATGCACTTTTAACATGATTAACTGAAGTCACATCGGTGTGGTAGTACGCCGCTTTTTGGTGCAACAACAAACCAACTTCAGAAAAAAATGTATGTGGAGCCATTGTGAATTAGGACTGTCCTTTGAACTAGGGTCTTTTTGATGCATTTTACATTAACCGTCACCAGCTTTATAGGGCAGTAAAGAGAATTGATGAGTATTTGTGCCAACGCTGTATCACAGCCAGACATTATACAGTCCTTGTCTCACAATCCTGCCTGTCCTTTTTCGCCCCGAAGTGCTGACTGGTGACTGATAATTTTCTGGTTGTTGGGTTTTTTTGTTTGTTTGCTTTTGTGATTGTTGTAAGTAAAGCCACAACATCAATCCAAAATTAATTTAAAAACTGCTAAAAAAGAAATCAACAGCTATAACAATGATTATTCCCTCAAAGAAATGCAGAGTTATATAGGAACAGCTGATCATGATAATTGTGCTGCTTTATCAGACCTATCAAATTATGAAAGCAAAGACTGTTCAGAAACAGTACCTGCATGAAGCAAATTGGCTGTGACAACAACTGCAGTAAAATGTGTGTTGGATGCACACAGATATTAGGCTCCTGTGACAGAATTTCATGTTCACAATACAGGGATGGCCATTAATGAACAAATGAAAAAACTTTTCGCATCTATTCGCGTCAGTGCACAATGCTGCCTTTGCTTTCCTAATATCCTTTGTCTACTGCATCTACAACTAATGTATAAGAAAAATTGCTCTACACAAATTAAAGTTAATGAGAAGCTAGGTAAGAAAAACTTAGCTTCAGCATTTTTAAATAATTATATTCACATTACCCAATGCTGAGTAAAATTAACTGAGGGTATCTACAACACTGAGTGGACACTGGGAATACAAGATAAGCCAGTACTGTGAGTTCCTAAACTCTGTGCGGGAAAAATGCAACAAAGTCCTAGGGCCTGTATAATTGAGGAGGTCAGACTAGCTCATCGGGTCTTTTCTGATTCTAGATTAAAGTAACTGTAACACCATCTTTAATTTATAGGCACGTTTAGTGTCTATCCCACTGTAAATACCATGTAATTAAGACACAATGTAATGAGATAACACATTTGCTTACCTTTGATATCTAAAACCAGCTTAGGTTTCATCTTGCTGTAAATCCTGCCATCGGGACTAATATGCCAATACTGTTTGTCTTCATTCCGCTCAAATGACAGACCAAGTTTAGAGCCAGGAGTTATAAGATTTCCAACAATTGTCAAGCAGCAATCCTCTGCCATCTATATAATCAGAAAGGCAACAGCAATCATTCAAAAGGCCTTACTTCTCATCTCCACTATTTTTTTAAATCAAATAGAAGGGATGTAAGCAGATGAAAGCAGAATTTAAGAACTCCGTTCCCCTTAAGGAATGCATTTTTCCCCTGAACTCGAGGCTATTTATTTTTATTTCCATTCCTGTTTCTGCTGACAATCTCCACTAGGTAAGGACATTAAAACGGCCATGCTGTATCACATCAAAAGGTGCAACTAGCACCTGCCTCTATCTGTGGCTGATAACAGATGCTATGGAAGATTACATTCACTCTGCTCTGTATGCTGAACGTTCCTAGTACATTCTCTCAGTCTACAGCACTTTCTAGCCAAGAGACTTTTCCATGGTATCTCTAATACCTACATGCTTCCTGTCCCATGTGCAAATTTTCACTACTTACTGAGATCAGCGCAACTCTTTTGAACATGCACCTTTCCATATCATAACCTTTCTGTAGCAAGTAGGTCCACCTCTTTACTACTACTACAGCAAAAGAAAATATTTATTTGATATGCAACAGTTGACTTCCTTTGATGCACCCTGCCTTATTTTAAGGGCGGTTTGTCCACACTACAGGTAGTCCTGGCTAGTTAGTCTCTTCCATGCATCACCTCTGCTATCTTTTTGTTGTTGCTATCCTGTAATCTTTTCTAGTTCTGCAATAACCTGTTGAGCTTGAGAAAGGACATAGCCACACACTGTATGAAACATCACAGTATATCACAAAGGTACTTTCTTCTTTGTTCTATAAACTTTTCACAGTCATCTGTCAGATGATACGATGTCAGATCTCTGCAAATGTCTTTATGGCTAAGAAGACTACTGGCAAAAATCAAGCTGATTTGAAAAGAATGCTAAGGCTCTATCATTGCTGAATTAAATTGAATTGTTTTGTAGGAATGGTGATTTTCAATAGATCACCACAAGCCTTCTTGTAATTCTGAATTTACTTTAGTGGCAGTTTAAACATGTATCTGCCATTATTGATACGGCCCTAAATTATTAAATATACCATTTTGTGAGAGGAGTACTTCTTACTATCATAACCTAGAATTGAAATACAGCCACAAAGTAAATCAATTTAGTTCTCATTTGTATCTAAAAGTTTTCTCTACTGGGATGTGGAGGACTCAAAGCTTCCACATAGGTTCACGAGCCTGTTGCTTTGTGCATCTCTGAGAAATTCATCTTGAGTGAGGAAATCTAAATTCTTATCAATTTGTATCTGCTTCTGACAAATGAGAGGAATGACATTAACATCCTGCTCCCTGAATTATCCCACCTACCCAGGAACCTCGGGGCAGACCTCAAGATACAGTGACTCAGAGTCACTAAAGGTGCCCTAAACTTAGAGCTACAAAAGCAGAAATTCTTCCAGTGAACTATATCTGCCTACGTGCATGCACCTACCCACCCATGAGCTTCATTTTCTAAAATGTGGTGAAAATCATTTGTTTATGCAAAAAATACAAAGACTTTACTGCCATTCAATAGAAAGATGGCAGAGCTTGGTAAGAGTTCAGTTACGGAAGATCAGTGTTGCCCTCCTGCACTCCATACCTGAATGCTATACAGCACAAGCTGTGTATTTTTCATGCACAACAAAACTGCACTATCAAATACATAAACAGGGAAGAGAAACCACAGAGCATTTATCCAGACTCATATAATACCGTGCTGTCATGATACGAAAACTTACAATGAAACGTTTGAGGGATACGGTCATGAGAAAAGTCTTTTGTATATGATATTAAAGCTTTTAGCTTACTGGGCATCATTTCACTGCCTGCATAAATCCCTTTTACCACTGCATCTGTCCTGTAAACACGTCCAAACAATGCCGTAGCTTATTAACGGCAAGATTCTTCCCTCCAGCACAGATGACGTGGTTATAAACATCTGCTTTTGAAGTTACACAATCCTATAGAAAAAGTTCACATGATTCTTTCCAGTCAAGCTGTTTAACAGTATTAAAGTAACTTAATTTTGTTTGGCCTGAATCCCTACCTAAGACTGCTCACGCTTAAACATTATGAACTGCAAATACCTCTGCTCACCTCAATGACAATTTGCACAATTAGTTTTATGAACTGTGAGAAAAGTAGGACCTCATTTGGGAAATTGTATGGAGGCATGGAAAAGGGATGGAACTTGACAAACATGGAATAACCACCAAGGGGGGTGGGGAGAAGTAGGATTTCATCCTTAAGCTTGTCTGAATGCGGTAGAGGATACAACCTATATACTTCTGTAATCTTTTTGCTGTGGAAAAAGAGGACAAGAGAGTAAAAGGAGCTCATTAAAAGCACGATGATGATCTTCCAATGCCGTTTGTATTTTGTTCGTCCCATCCCTGGAGGCGCTCAAGGCCAGGTTGGATGGGGCCCTGGGCAGCCTGAGCTAGGGGGTGGCAGCCCTGACAATGGCATGGGGTTGGAACTGGGTGGGCTTTATGGTCCCTTCCAACCCAGACAGTTCTGTGATTCTATGATTTGTAAGACTACTATTGTTTAGGGTAAAAGTATATAACAACTAAATCTCAGATTTTCAATTACATCAGAAAAAAAAGGATCATGTAACTATGACACCTAAAAAATCCAGAGTTCAGTGCAACAACCAACCACCAAACACACACCAAGCAGAAGCTCTGCAGAGACTGTGGTACAGCTGAAACTGAATAAACCTATACAATGAATTAAGATTATTGAGTAGAAACTGAATTCGGTGAACCCTGTAATTGAAGAGGGAAAAAAAGAATTCACATTGAACCTGAATCTTACCTGGTACCTTATGAATCCATCCTGATAAACCCAGATTTGATCATCTGAGTCTACATCTTCAGCAGCCTGTATTCTGAGAAGACTCAAATTGTCCAAGTTTCCATCAGTTGACATGAACTTTCCTGTTTCCTTGTTCCGAAGCCTGAAGTACACACGTTTCTGTAGAAAACAAAATAATAAAAAATGTCAACAACAACAGAATTCTAACCACAGTCTCTCTAATGCACCATGTACCCTGCTCTGGCAAACTTCAGAGCAGTCAATACTCAGTGCTGATCCTGGTGCATCTCTATTTCAGAAATCTTACTTTCCTGTTTTAGAATTGAATAACAAAGTCACTGTCTAAGATGAGCCAAGCTTTGAGAACCTGCCATTCTGCATGGAGACCTAGTATTAGGCTTGCCCATGCACTGCGATCAGCACATAGTGGGATGCTAAGAATGTTGAATTCTGTACAGCAGTACCTTTTCTGTGTAGATGCTCCTAGTCTTTACAAAGGGTGCACTTGTACAGTGCTGCTTATTTTACTTGGCACCAAGTGTTACACTTGACATTCATGCTATGGCTTGTTTCACATTCACACTACTGTTCAGACAAGCTCTTGGCCAGGGCAGTCAAAATGCATTATTCCTAGCTCTGCTTAAGGCTATACAAAGACAGCTCCATGACAGTAAGCATTTGTTACCAGTACAAGTAATCTGTGAGTTACAAAAAGTTGTTTCCTCAATAAAATGCAGCTCAGCGAGAACCTCAAAGGCTCAGAGGATTGCTGCAGCATTTGGACCAAGTTACGAGGTCCCTAACTGAGAACAAAACAAAAAGGGCAATATAAGAAGTTTTACATTAGATTTCCAAAATTATTTTTCTATGTAGTAAGCAAGGAAGGACTTTTTATTCCCTCAGTCGGCACAGTATCACTCCTATTCAAAGTGATCCAATTTTGTTGACGCATTTTTTGTTGTTGTTCCAAAAATAACGTAGATAGTACTGACAGTGTAGCAGTGAGATGTTTAGGAGCTAATGATAAGACTAATCTATATATAGTAGTTATACCCATTAGCTGTTTAAATTATTCACCAATCCGTATATGCCGTCTTCAATACTTTCATTTAAAGTATGCTAATGAACAGTTTAAGCAGCAGAAATACAAAGCCACATAGCATAATCAAATAGCTTTTATTACAATGAAACTGTAGAACAATTTCTTCATGCAATTGGCATTGCTGAAGCTTGTGACATGCAGCAAGATTTTAACAGTTTTCAACTGTATAATACCTCCTCATCCCATTACTAAATACATCGGTACTTCACAACCTCATGCCAGCTACTCACCTGCAGTAAAGGTCTCAGAGAACCTATCTGACAGCAGCCACTCAGTTTGTACCAATCTGGAATTTCATTTGGTGATAGCAACATCTGACGTCCCCTGTAATTACTATGCTCATAAATTATCCATCTATGGGGGAAAAAAGTGAAAAAAAAAATAATGCTTTTGCTGCCAAACTCTGCTTTTGAATAAAAAACACAGTTTTAACAGAAATATATCCCAGAGAACAGCACTGTTAAGTATTTAAGCCAATGTCTGATAGCACTAGGATTCTTCCTAATGGGTCTTTTAAATCACCACATGATTTTATTATTTTGTCAATGGAATCAAAGAGGAGTGAATTGGATTTCACATTGTGGAGTCTTGTCATTTAAAAATTACAAGTTGAATAAATTTCAGTTCAGTGAGCTAAGGAAATCCCTTGACCCGTTTATCCAGATAGGGAAAAAAAAAATCATTATTTTCTTGTCTTAAGGGGAGAATCCAATTTTTAAGTATCGTCTGTCTTCAGAAGGCACTTGGACTCCTCAAGGAGCACATACATATATGCTACGTAAGCAGTGTGCTAGATTGCTGCATATGTGAAAGCAGTAGCGCTGTGCATCTTAACTTGGACAGGCTCGATGCACGTGGGCAAGATCTGCAGTGCAGAAGGCCCTGCAACAGAGTGAAATGATCTGGAGTATTTTGGTAGAGGTTTTATTTCAGAACATCTCTCCTCTTTCCAAAATACCTGAGAATGGAAAAAAAAAAAAAAAAACAGCATACAGAAAAAATTTTAGCTTTCCCTAGAATATCTAAACAGGCTTACACAATCACATTCAGAGCAACCCATCAAACCTGACATCTGCATCTTTACCATTAGCCCAGATAGAGGAATATAACTAGATATTGAAATAGGTTTCAACACAGCAAAATCTGTTGACTTTTCTCACACAAATTTGTTGGGGTTGTCCAAAAACCATAGGCGAATTTCCAGTGCATGAACACTCAATAGGATCATTTTCCTATTGCCTTCCTTCCTCTGACTGATTTGTCAGTAGACTTAATATACCAGAAGCAGCACACTCACCTTAATGTCAGAGCTTTCTCATAGCCTATTACACATCCTTCCCCAGACACGACATTAAGAGAATTGTAAGTGGATCTCTCTTAGTCACAGAAGAGAGAAGACGAAAAACCCTTCAATGGGGCAGACAGTATGGATAAGGGCACCCAAAAGACAGATAACCTCCAGTGGTCCTTCCAACCTAAACCATTCTGTGACCCTGACCAGGAACTAGTCCAGCAGCTGACACTGCTATAAGGAAATCAGAGTTTTCATACCATAATCTATATCTTCCCAGTGAACAACCGAGAAAGATTTATATGTTCATTGGACAGGAAATGGATGATTCATGACTCCATTTTCTGGAATCATGGTAACCATGTTCTTGGCAAAGAAACAACACAGTGTTTGGCTTCATGTTATTTCTCCTTATGGAAGTGTAAATCAACTATATTGTGGTTATGGTGAGAGATGCTGAGATCTCAGGATAGTCAAAAATAAAGAGCATGGACAATCCGCACAGCTTTTCTCATGACCTGTATTTTTAAACTTCAGTGAGCTACGGAAATCCCTTGACCCGTTCCCCCAGATGGGGAAAATGGTTTGTACTTAAGACCAGGTATTAACTATCCACTTGAGGGCAATACTGAGCTATCCAAGAGCATCTCTCAGGCACACGCTTGGGGAATTTACCTCTTCAAAAGAGCACATTTAAATACAAAGGAAAAGTAAAAAAGAAGTGTGATTCTTCAAGCTAGAAAACCTTAAGGCAAGCATCTTGGTGGTAAAAATTAGCTCCAAGAAAAACACAAGAAGAGAAATTTAATAGATCTGCTGAGATGTTGAATGTTTTTAAACATCATAGACTATTTTTTTTTTAAACATGATCTTCTCGAGCATAGGGAAATACAGCCGCTTAAAAATGGTTTATGAATTTAACTGATAAATTTGTAACAAGAGTCTAACTCAATTCCTGAAGTGAAAGGGATTATTACAAATAATATGCTACCAAAAAGAGCGGTATCGTGATCTCATTTTATCAGTGTTCATAACACCGAGGTAAAAGAACAAATACAAAGACTTGTATTTTGTGCAAAGTATTTTTAAAGTATTTTGAACTTATGATACAGGACACAGATCACAAGCTGTATGATTCGTTATGATCAGGACCTAAAGCAAAAGCACAGAGGTTAGCTTTAACATTGCTATGCAAGCTAGCTTCTATAATATTAGCAGGAGAGTTGGGACCCGCTTCCTTGTGAGCTTTGTTCAAATTCATTTCAGCTTCTTAGAAAAGCACAGGGCACCTCCTTGTGAGTCAGTGATAACATGGTAGAATCAGGATGAAAGTAAGTTTCTGTATTAAGTATGATGTGCATTAATGCACCGTGCATATTATGTTATTCCAATTTTATTCTCCTTAGTTTCTACCACCTGTTTTGTTTTTTTTTTTTTCCCTGTTGAATAAATACTAATTCTAAAAAAGCAAGAAGTGATTTTAAACTCACGTGCCGCCAAGGACTTGAACTGAAGCTATTCGAGGATTGTATCCCAGGAACCGGAGATTTAAGATTTCTGTAGTGAATTCAATTTTTTTTCCTTGGAAACCCACCTTTTCAAAAAGAGCTATACATGGCTCAGACAGCTCCTGCACAAAGAAGACAAACACTTTTATAGGACGTTAAAAGCCAAAATGCTGACTGTGAACATCATTACTCCACGCAACCCTTTTGTATCAGTCTTCTGATTGTTTCAACTCAAAGACCCTGAAAAATGCTTTTGCTTTGCAACAAGATACTTAAAAGAAACAAATGAAAATGTCATTAAAAGCCCTTATAGAAAAGCACACAGGGGTTCTTTTTGCATGCACCATCAGGCTTCCTTATCGTAAGGCACACAAAAATCTGTGGACAATTCTTGCATACCTTAATTAAATTTTAAAACACATTCTAGTTCATGCCATATCCCTCTTTCATTGCACTAACCCCCATTCACTGTAGGAATTTTCATTTTCAGATCTCAACACACAGATAATACTGGTTTCTACAGGTTCAAATTATGATAGTCTTGTCAGCATTGCTTATTCCTCACAGCTTTCATTTTTTAGCTTCTATAGTAGATTATGATAGTATCACCAAACAAAAGTGTAAGATTCATCTTTCTGAAGTAAAATTCATGACTTGGGCAAAAACTAACATCTGAATTTCCCAGATTGTTCTGGGAAGATGATTCTTCACTTTCTCTGTCAAAATGTTTCTGGTTTAAAGGGTTCCTACCCACACAGAAGATCCTGCATCACTGAATCTATTTTAAATGCCTTCTGGGTGATGAACCTTGGATTCTTTTCTGTGCAGCAGGTAACTGTAGTGGATTGGAAACCACCTCTCATGATTATGGCCCTTCCCTGGAAGCTGGGAGGTAGGGGTTTGGAAATCCCTCAGGGTAAAGTTAATTAAACCTGAGTATCCTGGTGACACATTTTATAGTCACAGATAGGGAGTGGCAGGGTCATTTTTTTTTCTCACCGGTCTTCCAGTCACAACACTGTGAACCCAATGCCACAGCCAGAAGAGCTCCTTACTGCTGAGATGCATTTGCATACTTGAAACATATCAACACAAAGCAAGGTCTGAAAAGACTCACAATGGTCTCAGTCACAAAAACGGGCCATGCCAAGAGAGAGATGGCTCCACACGCACCCTGCAGTGAATGTCTATGCTTCCCCGTGTTTTTCCAAGGAAAAATCTAACATCAACCAATTTCTTGACGGTGCTGAAATTCTTCTTAAACCTTCCTTTTGATGTTTAAAGGCCCAGATGATAACGCTACATTAGCATCACCATCACCTCAGCAGTAGTCCAGATTATCACAGAGCAGCTGAGCTGTTTCCTGTTTGCACACATGACATTAGTTTGCAGAAAACACCAGAGAGGTCTTTCAGCTTACTCCAAATTCAGAGTAGACTAATCCCAGTATTAAAGGTTAACACAAGTTAGACTATCGAGCATAAACATCACTAAAGAGCTCAACATGGAGTACAATTATTTCCCAGTATCTCTGAACCCTCAGTCCTTTTACAGAGCTGCACCTGCCTTCTGTGATATAAAACAGGTCAGACAGCAACCCTTGAGCCACATGCAATAGTTCAGAAATAATCTTCTTACTAAGAAAACACAGAGAAAAAAGGAAATCCTCCAATTTTCAACCACACCTTCCACTCTGGGCATTTTTTTTTGTTTGTTTTAAGATTCAGCAGCAACATTGTTATACAAAACATTCCCTACAGCAAGAAATACAAGGTCATCTTAGAGTTTTCTAGCTTGCAGTTCTTCCCATGCATTACACTGTACAAAGCAGACTTCCACGTATATCTACATATAGCTATTTCACACAGTTGCTCATTAAAAGCAAGTATTTTCAGCATGACTATTCAAGTATAAACCACATCCACGGTTGCTTCTATTATGTTCAGGGAAAAGAACACACAGCAAACTCAAGAAGGAAAAACACTCTTTTCCATGAGTAACAACCACTTGCAGCATGCAAAGTAAGTATAATCAAGCAAAGATACTGAGATGAATAAAAGCCCTTTTAATTTCACTTCCAAGTTTATAAAATATCCCCCCTTTTTTTAATGGTCCCTTAGAAGTGGATCACTGCAAAATGGAGCTAAGCTGGGTAGTTACATCAGTTTTGCATATTAAAGCAAAAAAAAAATGCTTCTTGGATGGAAATGTCACATGGAAGAATCACAGGAAAAGTTGTAGACCCAGCAAATGGTGGGGAGGAATTGAGAATGTCACTGCCAAAAACCAACCACAGAATAAATGTGACAGGTGAAACTAGTACCAAGAACAAGTTCAAGCTTCCATAAAATTGTGAAAAATGAACAATATAATCATTTCCATATAACTTCTTACTCTTTGTATTATAGTTTGCTAATAAACAACTGAGCAAAGCAAACCGTTTTTCTCATCTCCTCAGCTAAGAAGCCTCTGAAGAAGAAGAAAGCACCAGCACATAACCTGCAGACAGATACAGCTCGTTACCACTCTTTGAAGTGTGATAAATTGTAGGGCAAGAACAATTTTCAGAAGCTTTAAGAACTGTCATTTGGCTTTTTTAAACGCAAGAGTCTCTGTCACAAAGAATACATTTTTCAGGAGAAAGTTGATCCTACCAGTGTGAAATAAGCATTTAAGACCCAAGAGCTTGATACTGATATGTACAGAAGAGCCTATTTTAATCCACGGTGGCCACCCAGCAAGTTTGGCTTGAACCACTTCTGTTGTTTTTAATGCCATCTGTCTACAGCACTGTCAAAGAGTTCAGAAGGCAGACATACTTACTGCAAATGTTTGTTTACATTGTACATCAAAATGCTCCAGAGACATGAAAGAGGATGACACATTTTAGTTCTCCTTTGTCAACTGCTACGTCACTAACAAAGTTACCAAAATTATAGTGGACTGCAATACAGTTGCCAGATTCAAAGAGGAGAGTCAATAAGGTACTCCTCCATTTTTAGAATGAGTACCACCTCTTTTGTAAAGTTGCATTAAGTTCCTGGATTCCTGACTACATTTTGCTAGTAATTACTTTGATCTTAAGAGATACTTGCAGTTTCCATAAGCAATCCATCATAATGATTGGTTACAGGCTTGAACAAACTTGTTCCTGTCCACTGAGGAGTTACAAAATACATAAATGTTGTTTAGGTTTGTATCTAATGCACAGAACAACAGTGTTTGATTTTGCTGAACGGCATTGGCTGTTGCTTTATCTAAAAGGGTACATTATTTCATGATGCATACAAATTGCATTTCCCTGATGATACAAAGAATGTTTTATAAGTACATGTATTTCATGCAAAGTTCCCTAGCTGACGCTTGCTCTTTTAACATGAGTAAAAAACAAGGATCACAGTACAAGTATTACTTCACACTGTCCTACTGCCATTTCTCAACCTATTTTAAGTTGTCTCTTCTACTGGGAAATAAAAGTCTGACACATCCTTAACTATCTCTACAGAAATCCTTTTTAAGCCGTTATTGAGAACAGCAATGCCAGACAGCTGTTCCTGTGAAGTCCTCTCTTTTGCAAAAAAAAATGGCACAGAGGTACAAAAACTGACTGCAGACAGGATGTTTCACTGCTGTGGCAAAGGAAAAAGAGTGCTGCTCTACTGTTTACATATCTTTAACATTTTTATTGTCACAAAAGGAAAAAAAAAATATGGAAGGGAGACATCAGTGTACTTATCTGCTTTACTTACTATATTTATAATCCGTAAAGATTTTAAAACTGCTTGGGATGAACACCCCATTGCCATCAGATCTGGATAGATTCCCTCTTCTAACACATACTGGTTACCAGAGAATTCTTCCTGGTCAAACACTATGCAGCTGTAGGAAGAAGCACAAGAAATTGTCTTTTTGGGAAACTGTGGAAGTAAAAAGGTGGTAGTGTTTCTGAGTCTTCAGTAAGAAGTACTGGCAGAAACATCACGTACAATGTTTTGTCCTGATAAGCTAAAGATCAATGCGTATGTGTGCATACTGCAAAGCATTGTTCTTTGTAAGTCCTCATAGGTAAAATCATTTCAGATGCTAGAAAGCCGTTTGATTTTATTTTTTTTTAATTTTTACCATTTCAGTGATTTTTCAATATTCGTTTGATATAACTTACCTGCCACCTAAAATTTTTGAAGACTTCACAGTAAATGAATCAATACATCTTGTGTTTTTTTCAAGTATTTGACAGTTACCCTTGAATTCAGGCTCTGAAAATAACTGGACCTTTAAAGAGTCATAAACATATTTAAAAACAATTAATGCTTTAACCTTCATCAACACATCTCTACCATTACTTCTATAACTACATTACTATGTATTCAATACCCGGATTAATTCAGTTTCATAGATTTTTTGTTACATTTTCAGTGTTGTTACTTTGCTATCTTGAACAAGGATTGCAATGCCAAAAACCACCTCTGGCTGTAAATAATTAAATAACATGCAAAATAATTCAAAGAGCACTAACAAAGGTAGCTACTCTGACTGCCTGCTGCTGGAGAAGACATAAATCCCCACACAACAGATAGAACAGGCACAGGATTAGCAAAGGGTGATAAACTGTTCTGTTTTAGTTTCTTAATCCATTTAATCTCAAAAATACATACTCTTCTCACTAAATGAAAACTATCTGTTTCTCAGAGCATAAATGGTGCACAATCTTGGCAAAGTACTCAGACAGCATGCCAACAGGTGTGGTAAATATTCTTGGAACAGATGGGCTCTGTGTGCCTCTTGTAACTATAGCTGTATTCATGTCAGTTCTTTCTTTCTGTGCTCTGAGGATGAGAGGGTATGAAAGGATAAGTCACCCAGGCTTTTGTCCTTGTTAAAAAGAAAAAAATTCTTAACAGCAAACCTGCTAATTTGGTTAGAGGATAATTAACTCTGATCACACAGAAGTCATTCACACTATCACATGCCTACCAGCTTTATTCACTCTTAGCGGAGATACAAGTGCAGGCATGCACAGCATTTTCCAAAGAGGAACATGCTGACAAAGGATACTGTCTGTTGACTGCAAGCCATTATTTCTTAGTTTCCTTAGGATGAGGTCTATAGTCGTAAATATTTTTTCATGCATATAGCAGAAAATAAGCAGCCTGGAGATTTCTATTCCCCAGAGTTCATACATATTCCTATACTGGATACTCCAGTAAGGTGTGTTACTAATTATGAATGCAAATTGAGAAAACCAAGGCTTTTCTCCCTGGTTTTCAGTTCCATGACATATTCACTGTTTTGACTGAAAGTAATAACTTCCTACAGGCAAAAAGACAAAAAGGTTCAGAATTATGGAAGAATGAAAAAAGGCCCCTCTTTAGTCTCACTATCAAAGAACGTTCTAGTACTTGCAAACACGAAAAAGTCAAACAAAAACATTTTTGACCCACTGAACAGACAAATTCACTTTGCCATTTCCTTTCATTTGTTACTGACAAATATGTTGTTAACTTTTAAGCCCAACTCAGAAAGCAGCATTTGTGACTGAATGAGTTTCACTTCAAGTGCAACCACCACTAGCAGAACAGTTAACAAAGGAATGAGGTTGAAAACTAAGTCACAACTATTGAGTACACCTCACTTGCGTTGCCCTTGCTTCTGCAACAGACTCCAGGTAACTTTAGCTGGTCACTGAAGCTCTGCATAGATGGGCAAAGGCTCCAGGTTCTCAGAACAATTCTGATATTCTCAAACAGCTCACCCTGTGACCCAAAACACTGCCTGGGCCCCAGAAAATTTCTAAAGACAGCTATATATTACATCCCAGCTTTCTAGGACATTCATGGCTTTAGTTAGGAGGTTCAGAAAGCAGCTCTCCTTCTTCACTTAGCATTCTCACTCTTTGACTAATTGACTATCTATGCAAAAACCTGGGTGTTACAGTATAAAAAAAGCTTGATCCCATTTCTTCACATTACACAAACACTACAGAGTATGTTTCATGCACTTAGAGAAATATCTTACCTTGACTCTACCCCTTTCACTTCCAACAATATCCTACAAAAATTTGGAGAAGAGAAAAAACAAATTTTAAGGAGTGCTCAATTAACAAATGTGCAAAAGTTTATTATTAATCCTTGCTTAAAAAATGTATATAAACTGGATTGAATAGAAAAAGACTACCTAGAAATACTTCAAAGAAACTAGCAAAAGAAGCATAAAATTGACTCCTTACCATAACAATGGGTTGAACTGAAGATATTTTGCAATTCTTCCCCCCCCATGCCTCAATGCTGGGATATAGCCCTTTATCCAGTATGTACTGCTCCCCTGTAAATTCAGGATTCTCATAAGCCACCCACCTAAGAGAAAGAGAAGAAAAGGGCAGTGAGTAAAGGTCATATTACTTATTCCAACATGCAGAACTGTATATTCGTTACTATCTGAAAGTAAGAACAAATCAACAGTTTCTCCCCTCAAAAGATAAACTGCAGTGCTAATAAATCTCTAAATCAACAAAATCACAGATTTGATTCTCCAAAACTTTTGCAAATTCCACTTTGATTTGCCCTACTATTTCAATACGATTCAGAGTAAATAAACTAGAGCAGACCACAAGTTCAAATACATCATCTGTCGTGTTCAATATCTTCATCGATGATGTGGGTGAGGAGATTGAGTGCATTCTCAATAAGTTCAGAGATGACAGCAAGTTGGGAAGAAGTGCTGATCTACATGGGAGTAGGAAGGCCCTACAGAGAGATCTGGACAGGCTGGATCGCTGAGCTGAGGCCAGTGGGATGAAGTTCAACAAGACCAAGTGCTGGGTCCTGCACTTTGGCCATAACAACCGCAGGCAGCACCACAGGCTTGGGGCAGAGTGGCTGGAAGACTGTGGGTGTCGATTGATGCTCAGCTGGACATGAGCCAGCAGTGTGCCCAGGTGGCCAAGTAGGCCAATGGCATCCTGGCTTGTATCAGAAATAGTGCTGCCAGCAGGAGCAGGGAAGTAACCATCCCCCTGTACTCAGCACTGGTGAGGTTGTACCTCAGGTACCATGTTCAGTTCTGGCCTCTCACTACAAGAAGGACAGTGAGGCCCTGGAGCATGTCCAGCGAAGGGCAGTGAAGCTGGCGAGGGGTCTGGAGCACAAGTCTTATGAGGAGCAGCACAGGGAACTGAGATTGTTTAGTCTGGAGAAGAGGAGACTCAGTGGAGACCTTATCACTCTCTACAACTCCCTGAAAGGAGGTTGTGGCAAGGTGGGGGTCAGCCTCTTGTCCTGCATAACTAGTGAAAGGACTTGAGGGAATGGCCTCAAGTTGCACGAGGGGAGATTCAGATTGGAGATTAGGAAAATTTTCTTCTCTGAAAGAGTGGTTAGGCACTGGAATAGCCTGCCCAGAGCGGTTGTTGAGTTGCCATGCCTGGAGGTGTTCAAGAAACATTTAGGCGTTGTATTAAGGGACATAGTTTAGTGGGGATATATTAGTGGTAAGTGGATGGTTGGACTGGATGATCTTGGAGGTCTTTTCCAACCTTGGAGATTCTATGATCTGTTAGATACCTTTAAAAGCTGTCTCCAGTAAGATTACTTCGAGATGTTTCAAAATACTGATATTTTGTCTAGACTAAGTTTTTATCTAGAATATCAGGCAGATATCAGAATAAAATTGTTTGGTTAAAACTAACTTTCAGAGTAATCTGAGCAATAAAGATATTTACAGGGAACATTAAAAGTCAATATTCCAAAACTTCAGTTGTTTTCAAGAAAACACACACAGAAATTTGCAGAAAGTTAAGCTACAACAAAAGGCATAAACACTAATGGTGGTAGAATGTTTCCTGCTGGGAATCACAGACATCAGCAGGAAGAATGTCCTTGACAGTCAAGCATTAAGGCCATCAAAAATTTAACTGGATTAATGTATATAAACTCAATGCAATCATTACAACTACTTAGTCAGATCTCATTCCTGATACAGGCCACAAACTCAGATTTCTGCATCAAACCCGCAACATCAGTCTCAGCCAGAGACAGTCAGCTCTTGAGACAAACACTTGAAAAGCAACCAAATCATTGTATTAGTCTGTTCAACCCTCAATTACCACTGCAGTGCTTTATTTCTGCTATACCTGCTATCAGCTGGTCTTGCTATGTGTCGTCTACTACATTCAAGTAATCTTTCACAGCCTTCTCCCAATCCAGGGTCTGTACTGCAAGCTCAGATAAAGTATTCCTGCATCAGCATTGCTCTTGTTTTTGTCGTAAGCTAAATAAATTCTGTCGCCTTTCACTGATAGAATTTTTTTTTTCTTTTTTTTTTTTTTAAAGTACAGACGTTAGAACTGGTCAGAATAACAACTGAGTTTCATTCATTACATTTATGCAGGGATTGGGACATCTTCCTGGTTGTACAAGACAATCTACTCGTAGTCAACCTGCTTTTCATTTTGGCCTATGCATTACATAAGGAGTGCATGTTTATTCCAAAACACAGTTTCAGTGGGTTCTTCATACAGAATGTCAACACTAACAACAACAAAAATCAACATCATTACATGTACTGAGATTAACCAGATTCCATTAAGCAGCAGTTTTAGCCCAAGAACAAATGCCAGATTCTCTGCAGAGACAAGAAGTGGGGTAACTTCAAACCAAATAAAGCTACAGCAACACATATGCGCTGCGAGTACGGACTTCCTATTATTTGTCCATGGCAAGCATTCATAGAGTGATTCACGTTTATCACTATTCACATCTCTTGGTTTGCCTCAGATATAATCAGGTATTCTAAATTGTTATGCACTAATTACTTAAGGCACTTTTCAAGGCACATTTCAAAATTGCCTCATAGTAATTCATCAAAGAGACACTGGTATGTAGAATAAATTAAGCCGAAAGTTCAAATGTCTCAGGTGTGTTTAGACCTGCATGCCACATACACCAAAAGAAAATGAGGTTTCATTAATCGATTTCTTGAGTGGATTCATGTTCGATTTTTCAGCGCACAAATACCAAGGTATAACTGCAATGCATGACAGTTGAACTTAATTGACATCTATGAAAACAAGCATTTCTGATATTAAGTGAATGATAAAACATGCCAGATCCCTTCCAGGGGCCCCTCAATAGCAGGTATTTCTTTTCCTTCTCTCTAAAAAGAAGTCTGAGCACAGAAGCAATGACAGTATCTTACTTTAAGCACATGTTTATGTTGAAAACAATGGGATTTAAATTAATAAGTACTGCTCTTCCATGCAAGTCAGCCCATGTTGGAAGATTGCTGGAGTCAGGGCTTACTGGTGAAATCCTCGTGCTCTTCCACTTATTCAGAAGCCCATGCAGGCTGCCAGCAGCGCCAGTAACAGCAACAGGAAGGGGAAAGCTGAATGCAGCACCAGCTGAACCTCTCCGACCTCAAAACTATCCCCAGGATGAAGCACTGTTTTAATCTGACTTCTGACCTACAGGAAGGCCTGCAGAACAAGACCCAGCCTCCATACCTAAGCAGAAGAGTCGCGCCTCAGCACCACAAGAACTGAAGTGTTACACTGCAGCCTACCCTACCCCACAGGGAGCAACTTTCCTTAACATAATAATTTTGTAACCCCCAGCCCAACAAATTGCCTTAGGTGGGCTAAGCAACAGCCTCATTCCAAGTCACTGCCAGAACTGTGCCAAAGACTTCACTCTGCACTGTATTTGATACTGGAATCCTACTCTCAGTGTTGTTCAGATTCATACAATAGGATAGATTACCTGCTGCAAGAACCTACTTCCTTCTCTCTCAGCTACAGAAGAAATGGCATCACCTTAGTATTAAACTAAATGACATAGCTGTAAAAAGTTAAGCTTTCAGGCACTGAAGATCTCTTTTAGGTTTGAAATAGAATCCATAATATTTAAACCTTAAATACTACATGTAGACAACAGGTTTAAATTGGTCTATATGTTAATATCATAGACCACGTAGGGCCAGGGAGAAAACTGGCACTTGAATCAATAACAGGAAGAAAGAGGTAATTAAATTCAATTTGTAAGAAAGAGAGGAAACAGATTATTTACCACACTCATTTGTGCTTGTGATTTCTAGTGTCCCACAGACCTGTGAACTTTTTGTTCTCTTCAACATCAGTTCAGCTCAGTTCAGAGATGGAGGGAAAGAGGAAAGTTTGTTTGAAATGTTCCTGCAGGCAACCAAAGGGCTCTTACCTATCCAAGCACCCAATGGTAGTTTGTTCCTGTACAGTGCCTCCTTAGTTCTGCTCACACTGCCATCCTGAGTGCACTTAGTAATCAAAATATGATATATCGAACCTATCTACCAACTACCCATCTCTTAATGATTTCCTCACTAAACAGACAAATCTGTGCTGTGGACTAATTACTTGAAAATCAGAAGGAAACCAGTATGAATTACAGGACCACAGTAAACAAATACCTATGCAGAACACACCCCTGGAAAAGTTCTTCCTCCAACTTGAGGAAAAAAAAAAAAGGATCAACTAAAATACAGGAGGCTTTTTGACTAATTTTGGCAAAAGCTTCACATGTTTATAGGTAAGGAAAATTGTAAACATGCAATTCCTGTGATTTTAATAACCATTAAACATAAGCTTGAAGAATTATTAAGCAAAGAGGAAAGTCAAAATTATACAATGCAGCTCCTTTAAGTACTTGCTTAAACTTGTAAAGGGCGTTACCTGTTGCTATTAAATACTTTCATTTTCTACCACTTCCAGATCTGCCAACTTGGGAGTAAAGATCAAATCCTACTTAAAAAAGAAAGGCTTCTCCTATTTTCAAGCAGTCCAAATTTGTTTTCTCCCATACCAAATGGTAGAACAGAATAACCTGGTTTCTGTGCTTGGCCAATCTCTAAAGCATGCTCAAGAGCAAAACATTTATCAATTTAAAAGGAGTCAATACTCATCACTTTTGGATATTTTTCAAGATGTCTTTATAATGGATTTATATAAGCAATTAAAATATTGCTTGGAAACATACATCAGAAACAACAGCTGAAAATTTTAATGCAGCTAGCTCTTCTTTCCACAACAGAATATTTATTCCACAAATGCAGAGTTGGACTGTCTTCAGCATACAGTTTAGAGATGCAGTTTAGCTCAGAAGTTGTTCAGTAGTATCAATGTTCTGCAGCGTCAGCCTTTCTTTTCTTTGATATACCCTTTAAATTACAGAGCACTCAAACTCATTATGTGGGAAACACAGATTATGCGTTATCTGTTACTGCTATAACTGCTTACTACAGATACCTGTAGTTACAAAATGTTAGAGAAGGTTCAGGGCTTCTTATCGTTTGCTTTTTCTTTTTTTTTAAATGAAGTATTTTCAGTATGTTACCAGGAAGATTACTTAGAAATACTATGACAAGCTTTTATTGAACCTGTAACAGTTCATTATGACATCACGTATGAGCAAGTCTAAATAGCTCTAGGAATTGCTCAATGGATTATTCAACACTGTGTGACTGATTTCTTGGTAGGAAATGCATTAAAAAAATTCTACCTGAAGAATTACTTAACGCTTAAAATAAAATAGGATGACTTAACATGATTCAACTTCCTGTCACATTAACATTTACTAAGACCACCACCCCAAAATGCTGCAACGCTCACAACCTCTTTGGAAACAAAATGCTCATACAAGACTGTAAAAGTGGACTGAGAGTAACTTTTTACAAACAATGCACCTAAATAAAAAATATGCTTATTGCTACAAATTACACCTTTAAGAGACTAGCAGGTAAGATCACTGGAGCAGGAGCAGAGTCTGTGGGACAAGGGTTTTGTTTGTAATAACATCTAGCCAATTTTACCATCAAAGTATCGGAGTCACTCTTAATTACTAGAATATTCATACTTAAGTACGATTCCTATCTCAATTGCAACAGTCACATTTACTAGAACAGCTACACAAAGGGTGTGATAGGCGCCCCACAATTTGTTTCCCAACCTTCAGAGGAGTCTCTTTCCCATGAATCTTCCTTGCATATTACAGAAGACAAAAGGACACAGTGGTTTCAAAGGTCACTATGCAGAAAAAACTGCTGTCACATCACATTCATACACAAATCAAAAGCATTCCTTTGGAAGGCACTGAGCTTGATTCTGCAGTCTTTACCCAGACAAAATTTGCAGAGATATCACACAGATAACACGCAGAAAAATTCAAGGTGTGGCTGGATAAGGCAGAGCTTTCAGCATGTCACTTGCATTCCAGGCAGGGAAAGAGACTGTACATCTCAGAATTTGTGTACTTGGAGACATGACTGCTAATATTTGTTTCTATTTCCAAAATACTTTGATGTGGTCTCCGGGGCTGTGAAATTCAATCTGCAATTAACGTATCCAATAAATCAAACAGTAAGATATACCAACTTATCAACTGCATGTGACAGCACAAATGGCACCAAGAAGAGGATTTGGCCACATCAGCAGTTTTAAGAACCTCAATGAACAACAACAACAAAAAATACACCCCTCCAAACAAAGAAAAAAAGGTTAAAAAAAATTTAAATTGTAGTGTTCACTACAAATGCAATGCTACTTTTCAGAAAGAAACTCCATTTTATACACAACTCAGAGAAAGAGTAAGGAATTTGCCTCTGCTCAAACACAAGAAGTGTAAGTAAAAATCAGAAAATAATTCCATAACAATTTTGCTGCTGAAATGCTTTTCCAACTACAGCCACAAGAACAAACTATTATCTCTTTGATGTTATCTCATCCACTATCATACTTTGCAAGTCAGTTAACTAACATTTCAATGTTGTAGCCAACATGCTCCAGTTAAAGGCAGAAATTTTTATCTGAAGACATCGCAGAGACATTAAAAGACCAAAGATGTTCAAATACTAAAATTCTAAAAATTGTACATGTAGTAGTTAAAATAGCACTTACACGCCACTTAGCACATTTATAGATTGCGTTCTCAGCCCATATCCAGTGTCTTTCAAATTGGAAACAATTCCTAACACATTAATGTTGGAACCTTTTGATCCGAAGTCTTTTTCACTGTACATTATCATATGCGAGCTTGTGAAGTCCTGTTAAAAAAAAAAAAAGAGAAACACCATAAGAAAAAGGGCAACGTGATGTCTCAATGCACTCAGGAGATAATGACTCTGTGTTCTTGGAACTTACACCAACAACAGGTCGCAGTGACTGCAGCTCTTCATCGTAGCCACCCCAGTCTGTCCAGTCCCGATATTCTCCTTCTTCCAGTAAATACTGATGGCCTTCAAACCCAGGCTTTTCATATGCGACCCAACTAAACAACAACAGAGACTGTGTGAAAATGGACTATTGCCACTATGTGTTGTTATGTGTGAAATTTGTTCTTTCTTCTCCTATCTTCTGTTAAAAATATAGGTGTCTAAATGCTTTTCCCATTGACATTAATATAATTACATTATCATTTCAAACAGAAAAAAAAGTCTAATGAAAATACTTGCTAACCTTCCCAGAGGTGAAACAAAAAAGTGAAGAATTACATGATGATGACTACTTTGTTTTGGGACAGTGTACTCAGGTAGAAAGACAGAGCATAAAAAAAATACATCAGCTCCTCCTGGCTTGTTACGATATAGCACTTCCAAGTCGATTTGAGAAGGGTTGTATCCTTCCCTAACCAAAGCCAGATGAAATTCTGCAACTCTTCAATGCATGGAGTTAATGCAGTTAATTATGGAAACAGCACTACAACAAGAGAGAAGGAAGTTAGCAGACTTAGGCTGCTCTAACTGCTTGACAGCCTTTCTACGGCTTCTCTAACCACTGTGAAACCACGGTTCTAAAAGTATTGACTAGAATGCAGCCACTGCTGTGACTATTTCCAAATTTAACCCAGATATATATCTAAAACCCAAAACTAGGGAGACAGAAAACAAATGGGTACTGAATTTATCCACTGCAGTTTCAAATCAAAGAGTTACCACTGAAGCTGAAGGGAAAATACTGCTAGTGTTCTTTCCCATACTTACACTCCTCCCAGTACTTTGATGGATCCCACTGATGTAAGTGAAAGACTTGTCTTTTCGTCTGATTCCTTGTCATTGAGTGTAAAGATCTCTGATTCTACTTCCACATGTCTCCCTTCAAAGAAAGGCTTCTCATAAATGACCACCTATCACAGAAACAAAATAAAAGCTGCAAAGAGTCTGATGAATTCTGATAGCAGTCAGTTTCTTCTGCATAGGTGCATAAAGGGAGAAGGTAAGATTATGAAAGTAATTGATAAGGGTCTCTCTTTTCAAGATGCCTTCCCTTAGACATGTAACTTTAGGATTTAAATGTTCATTACCTGCTGATATTATGCAGATAGCTGTTAATACTGCCATTTACATATATAATAGATCCATAAATCAGACAAACCGCAGTTTCGTGGTGTGGTCACATGCAGCATGACCAGCCACTAAGCAGGTGGCATGTGATCAAGATATACTTATCTACCCACATGTAGTTGATGTGTGATAACAGGACAATCAAATAAATACTGATTTTTACCTTTGGGTCTCCAGCACATTCAACTTTGCGGCCACCCTATTGGAGAAAAAAAAAAAAAGAGAGAGAGAGAGAAGTAAGTAGTCCAAAATTGTCTTCAACTCTTCATAAAAAGCTGGAATTAGAATTAAACCTTTTTTGTACAATACAAAAACTAGGAAGGTCAAAAGCAGAAATGGATACAAATCAAAAGATCAAGAATTTTATAGAGTAAAATTTTGTGATTTTAAGACTTAAATTTCCATGAGTCTTGAAAAAATTTAGCCACCTTAAGACACAGCTTCTAATATCTAAATGAAGGTCATGTAGCTGGCAAGTAATAATGATGTTTTACCATTTTCAAGGGCCTCATAGACCTAATGTAGGCTTCCTTCTTCTCCCAGAAAGCTAAATTGGGATATTCACCAGGCTCCAACATTAAAGGGACTCCCTGGAAACCAGGTTCTTCATAAATTAGCCATCTAAAGTAAAAGGGGAGTAGAAAGCAAAAAGTAAAAAAAAGAAAACAAACAAACAAAAAAAAACAAAGCAACAACAAACCCCAAATAAAAAAAAAAACACAAACATTTCTGAACAGAAAAGAACAAGACAATAAACTTGATTCAGAAAAGAAAAAAATTAGTGTACCCCTAAAACTTTGTTTCTTTGTCTTTACCATCAAAATTTCCAACTACAAACCGGTGCACTTGCAAACTTCTGTGCCTGTGCAGGGAAGCACCTTACCAATGCATGTGTCATGTTTGAACAGGCTAAAAAAATTTAATGCAGTGAGCAGACAGTTAAGAATTTGTCTCTACCTGATCTGGGGGCAACACCAGTTTTGAACTGAACTTTCAAGATTTAAGGCTACTGTGTATTATTTTTAGAACAGTCTTAAAACGTTCAGACTAGACTTCCTAGAAGTTGAAAGATCTCTATGAACCTTGACTTGGATTTGTTGAAAAATCTACTCACTGGGGAACTCAAAACTTGTATTACTATGGTTTATTAAAAACAAATAAAGAAATCCAAGCCAGGCCAAACAAACAAACAAACAACAACAACAAAAAACAACACAAAACACTGATTCCTTTGAAATCTGCTTCTTCATGGTTTCTATCTGCTAATGAGTCTCCTTTGAAAGACACTGTTTTCAACATTCCTGACTTGGACAGCAACGGTAGTTTTTCAAAGCATTTCCAAGAAACTCTTGACCAGTAATCATGTACTGGAAACAAAGAAACCTACTGCTGACCTCGGCATAGAGGATCACAATGTGTATCTCCCAGTTACATCTACCAGTCTCTCAGGAGCACAGCAGGAGGCAGGATATAAAATACTAAACAGAAACAACTTATACAATCAAAAGGTCACCTGCGTAAGGATCATAAATGTATAAATCTGGTGACATAAGAAAGATAGTTAATTAATCTACCACTTTAAGCTAATGTGAACTTGCACATGTTGGTCTAGTTTCACAGTTGACACATGGTTCCAAGAAACGAACTTAACTCTTGTTGATATATGCAGCCAAATATTCAATATATTGTGTGTTCTATAGCCAGCCAATTCAGTAAGCTCTCAGCTTCACTGAAGAATTTTAAGAACATGGGAAACCAAGAAGCAAGTACAATCAGAAGATAATGGTGCATTGCCTCATTTTTGTTGGCACCTTTTAATAAACACACTTAAGCACGCATACTGGGAAACCTTCACATACAACCACACCTACATGGTGAAGTGACTCAGAATCAAACCTCTCTCAACTGCCAATACAGTGAATTATGTCATGCTTGTAAACTAAAGAAAAGAAAGAACTCTGCAACATGCAAAAAAAGCCATAGCAATTTACCGTATTTCTTATGCAACTAATTGGCAGAAGTGACATCTTTCCACACTGGATAAAGAGTCTGTAACTGAGAGACCTATTTTGTTTCCTAGTGAAAATACAAGTCTACTTTCC
Organism: Numida meleagris; assembly: GCF_002078875.1. Lineage (NCBI taxonomy): Eukaryota > Metazoa > Chordata > Aves > Galliformes > Numididae > Numida > Numida meleagris. Next base: position 68,071,531 of record NC_034411.1, read on the forward strand.
CTCAAGAGATCAAAATACAGCTGAGAGAAATTAAGACTTTAAAGAGTTTCCACAAAGTTAGTGCAAAAATGCTCTCACAGTGATGCAGAACAGGGACCAGTCTGAAGTTGAGGGGTGTGCACAGGCCTTACTTCCTTTGCTAAAAAAATTGTTATTTCACTATTCACAGAATGCTTCCAAGTGAAGAACAGAAACAAAGCTGGAAGGTAGATGAAGTAAATTAATAATCAACCTCCAAACAACATATCTGATTTTATTACTCTTGGCAGACGTGCAATTTGGATTGGGTTTGCAGTTCAACATAAATAAGCTTCTGTCAAAGAACCAACTATTTGAACATCTTGAAATTTTCCTACATACCTGAGTGCCTCATAGCTTTCCTCCAAAATCAAAGTGTGAAAATTTCATCAGATAAAATACCTTTATCTGATAACTAAAGTGCCTCATCCATCATGGGGTGTATTTGAATATCTCTTGCCAAAGATATGTAATACTAATCCTTAGTTGGGCAATTTTCAACGGTTAAGTATACCATTAGCAGAAAGGCGAATGCTACCACAGCCCAAACGTGGCACAGCCAACAGGCCTGTACACCCTGTAAAACATTCTGCAGGACCCAGGACCTCTGAAAGTGGTTACACTCCCTGTTTCTGAATGCAGTCTCCCTCCTTTTCGCACCAATTTTGCTGGTGCCAATTTGAGGCATACTTTAAGTACTGATTGACTTGCTAAGTTATCAAAGTTATCATTTCTACAGTAACTGGATTGTTCCTTGGTCTCCTTTACCATACAATTTTGCTTAGTTTATGGCACACGTCATACTCCTAACTTAAATGGCTGTACATTTTCAGGTGACGTAGTATACATTCTTAATTATCAGTATAAACACATCAATTAAAACACACTGAAATAAAAGCATGCTTTCCAGAGACCACACTTCAGGTTAGGTCTTACTTCGTTACATGACAGCTTAAAAATGTTCTTTCAGCCCAATGATTTCAAGTTTAGAGATGAAAGCAGGCAGGAAACGTGTCGTATCGTAGCAGTTTACCACCACCTCTCTGATTTCTTATAAGCTTGCCTGAATGTGAAAAAGCAGCAGAGGAAAATTCTTTCTTTTACTGCAAATTCTTTTACTCCATGCAATTAGAAGGAAAATAAAACATTATAAGGTGTCATCCTAACCAAGTGTGAAGCATTACAATGCTGTAATGATGTTACAGTCAACAAAAACTACCAAAATATCTGACTGGAATAAACACGCCTGCTTGCATGTCTGATAGATGTAATCAATGGTTTGAAAGAAATTCCTTTCATAGCAGTACACGTTCACACAAAACTATGCACTTACATGCCCCAGTGTACTTTGATAGAACAAGTCTTCTGAGTGCTGCCAAACACCCCTGTTTCCTCTGTGTCGTCAAAAAAGGAAGTCACGATTCCTAGCCCTTCCGGTTCTGTATACAAATCAATTCGACTGACCCTGTAATCCTGAAGAAATGAAGATCGCAATAATTACCCCATCTGTGCTATAATTAATGTGGCTAACAAAAACAGCTTTGTAACTCCTGTTTGTTTTAAATTGCTTCCCCTTCTTGTCAATTACTACTATTATCAGATTCCTGTCATAAAAGTAAAACTAGGCCAGTTGCCTGTCTCTGTTTGGATCAAGATCTCAGCCAGTCAATCTTTAATCAGCATGTACATTGTTTACCTTCTGCCATCTAGGCAGGAATGCATCTTCTTTCATCAGCTAATATCTCCTCCAGCAAATTAAATCCTAACATAAAAACAAGCAAGCCATTCTTGAGAAGAACTAATTTAAACAAGAATTGTAGTTACAAGCAATATATATTCCTCCCTTTTTCTTTACTAGTCAAATACCTTTATAGCTCATGGTTACTTTGCTAATCTGCAAACATATATACTTAATGGTAGGTTAAAAGTGCATGTAGGAAGGCTTTTTCCACCACATATGAAACTCCTTGATAGGTTTGTGCACACAAGTGTATTTTTTGAGTAACAAAAAATATTTGAAGGTGTTTAACGCTAAAGTTTTTGTTGCGTGTAAGTTTGATCTATACATTAAAAAAAAAAAAACAGCCCAACAATCCATGTGTTTTCATAATATAAGTCTGTGGAATTACTGAGAGTTTTCTGGAAAGATTTTCCCAAGAGATTTACCAAGCTGAAAAGCATATCTGTCCATAAGTCTCTACAGCATTTTCTGGGCTATTCCAATGAAAAACAGTTTTCTTTCTGACGTATCCTTTTGCTGTATTTTAGCAAAATCCCTACTACAAAACAAACAAGCAATCAAACAAAAACAACAGAAGCCCCCCCACCCCCTCACACTGTGATTATATGAGAAATTCAACCTGCCAGACTGATTTTTCATATCAGTATAAAACTGCATCAAACATTAGGACTTATATAAGATTTTCTTTACTTATGTTACTTGCCTTAACAACATGTTTTATTGAACCAATCACTGCAGGCTTTAGCGATCCACATTCATTTTGCTCTTCACCCGTACCCCAAATATCTGGGAGTTCCAGTTCTCCTTCTTCCAGAGGAATAGAGGGACCTTCAAAATTTGGTTTTTCATAGAGTATCCAGCTTAAAATAAAAATATATATATATCAGTTTAAAATGTTTTATCAAGTGTGATCTTCAAAAGTCATTTTCCCATTTAACAATTTCTTTTCCACAAGAAGTACCAGTACTATTTCCAGACTCTCCATGCCACTCCAACAAGGCTTATTCACCTCACAATGCTGATGCAAGTCATTCTTGGTCTCTGTGATATTTTTTAAAGCAATGATAAAAACAAAGATGCCTACTGCTGACTCTGTAATTTCATCAAAAACTTCTCCACCCTTTTCAAACTGATCATCTGGGGCTGCAGGAGTGCTGTCTACATATACCAGACTTCTGCACGAGATACTAATCAGAACCAATCTGTAGGTCAGAAAATGTTGACACTGCAGACTGCTGTGTCATGTATAAACAGACTGGCTACTTGGATACTATGAACAGCATCCTGCAGTTCTGCAGGGGCTGGTATAGATGTGCTGAAGAATGCTCAGAAGACAAGTACAACTTTATTTTTAACAGTAGGTTTAAGTAACTAACTAGATAAAAACTATATCCATTCACAAATTTAAAACCCACCCCCAGAACTCTCAGTTGAAGGGAATAAAAAAAAAAAATAGCCCCTTAGTGCAACTAAAAACCATGTTGCAAGAGAGCCCTAGTTTACACAGGCCAGAAGATTTTCGTTCCTATTTTCTGAAGCTGAACAGCAATCAGAATGCTTCCTAGGATCTCCTACTGCAGCTAGTCCTTGATTATCCAGCTTGCTATCAGATAATTAATTTTGAGAACCTGCTGTTTGACCGTATTATAGTCTGGTCACAGCTTAACTTGCCATATTATCAAGACGAGTAATGGCTGTTCTTTTAACACTATAAAGAAGGTAGGAGATGAACTGGTTTTTAAATAGTCTCAGACAATCTAGCTTTTAGAGAAAAATTCCCTCTAGACTCACCAGAGAAACATCTACACTACCACTTCATATCTTTGGATAAGGAATTCATCTTCCTCCTCCAGATTAATGTAGCCCTAAACCACATCAAACCTGTCTTCAAAATCCTTAGCTATCCTGTTAACCCAATTCAAATACTACTTAAGAACCCATAAAAGAGAGAAGAATCAAAAGGCAGCATAGCTGGACAGAATCTATCCTTTTATCCCACTGAGGTGAAACACTGAACTCTTCCAAATGGTAACACTGACTTCAACTTGTCAGTGAAGTTAGCTAGTACAGAACTTCCTCCTGCAGGAGGTAAAATACCACGTTTCCTTTTCAAAGGTGTCTACCTTACACTGCCACCTGCAAAGCAGATCTACTGTGAATTACACGCAGGTTCAGTTCCAAAGGATTTCCAGATAGACAAAAATCCCTGGTAGATTTATCAATGACAAAGAGTTAAAATTCATCTCTTACCATCCTCTGATAACTTTAACTAAGATTGTTGGTGACAGAACCCAAGAACTGCAATCCAGAACATCATGGAAAACTTCAATAATATTCTCTTGATTGTCTGATTCACAGTATATCACCAGCTGTGTTTAAAACAAAACAAAACCAACAACATATATTTCTATCTTGCTATGCTTTTAAATATGGAGAGAAACACTGAAGAATATAAAATTGGTCTTACCTTTCCAGGCCTGGGGTTGATTTTACTTTGTCCATTTCTTGAAAGCGTCTAATAAACAGTGGGGAGAGAAAAGTCACATACACAAAACAAACCAAAAATCTATACAATAAAGATACTAAACTATAAAATAAGTTACTGAAACGAAATGAAAGTTACACTGAACAGTGAAAAGCTTCACCTACACCTAGCTCCTGCTTCAATTCCCCCTTCTTCCTGAAGAACAACATCTTGCCGTGAATAACACACTTCCTAACTATTATTTCTTCTAATTATCATCTCACTGAAGACAAGTATTCTCAGATTTAAAATGTTTTTAAAATTTATTTTGATCAGCTTTCTACTTATTCCAGGAGTTTCAGATACTGAGAGACTACTTAGAAAACTGGCATCATGAAAGTACATGCTCTACAACTGTCTAGATACTAATGAAAATGTTAGTATCTGGTAACTATAAAGAATTCAATAATATTGAAGGAATAGGTGATAAGATTGAGGAAGCATGGTGGCATATACGTTTATGAACTAGTTAGTATAATCAATTTTTCGCTGAACATCTTCTAACAAGGTAAGTATTCTCCAAAAAGCATGAGGCTCTGTGCAATAAGCAATAGACTAAAAATGCTGAGAAGAAATAAAATATACTCAGGTATAAAAATCTAAAACAATACTTGTAAATCCAAGGGGACTATAAGGAAAAATCTGTGGTTGTATCATGTGATCTCAAAACAAATAAAGAAAGGGTTGTAATTACATGTGGCTTTCTAGCGAGGACCAGAGCATTCGTTCTTGGACAGGGTCCCACTCTGCTAGGTACTATTCACACAAACCAAAAAACAGACCCTGCCCTCAAACAGCTTACAGCCGAAGATAAGCAGAAACACGTGCAGGGAACTAATGAGAACGTATTAGTCACCATGCAGGGCTGGCAGTGGTCTCAGGGCAGAGTTCCTAACCACCACTGGATTTTTGTAGACATCATCAAGACAAGTTGAAGCATGACTGGTTTTTCAGCCTGCGCTTCAATTCCAGTTAGAACTTGCCCTGTGCTTTAAGGAATGCCAGAGTTGCTGTTTTAGGCTGCCCTTACACTCTTTTTCTTCACACTGTCCATTAGTCTCTTCATCACCATCTTTTTAGTCAGATGAAGATGCACAGTATGTACACATCATACAAACTTTTTTGATGCCTGTCTACCTTGAGCAGGACGCTTCAGAGTCAGCAACGGTGCTGCAGAAGTCCTGGAACCCTACAGAGCCTAATGAACTTCTCCCAAGAGCAGTCTTACGTGTGGATATACCTCCTTGCCACATTGTGCCTCCACACTCTAATGAAATATTGCAATCCACTCTGGGACAACAATTTAAGTGGCAAAAAATTAGCACCTATATTAGTCATTTAATTTCAAATTCGGGTTTTGAAATCCAAGTAGGACCATCTAAAGTAGGAACTCCTTCTGAACTGGCAGTGTAAGCCTGCACCACTGCAAATAAACCACCTAATTTTCAACCCTACACTGATTAAAAACTTCTCATGAGAGAAAATCGACATCCTCAAAACTGCAAGGTAGAATGGATGATTTCCTTCCACGAGGTGAAGAAGGAAGAAGTTATTTCTACTTCCCCAGCCATTTTAGTAGAACTGTAACAGCAGACAATCAGCTGCTTTAGCAAAGTATTACTCAAGCTTCTTATAGGCTGCTTCAATTCCAAAGATCACATTAATACGGCTATTAAACATTGGAAAACGTTTTTCTTCCTTGATCTCCTAATTATATTTTTCTTCTCGGGTAACAACAAGGACCAACATCTGCAGAAACAGCAAATACTGTAGCATGTTAGTTCAAAATTCTGAAAGCAGAAATCAGTTATTTCATGCTGGGGCGAAACTGCCTTTGAAGGAAAACACAGGTCTGCCTTTACTCATGGTGAACAGATGCTCATAATCAGATGAAGGGGCATCCCTCCACTGTAGCAGCACATTCAATAAACTCTACTATTCATTCTTTAGGAATACTTTAAGAATTATGTATTTTCTACCAAATGCATGAGAATACTGGGAGCAGAAATGATCGACTAAGAAAGTTTGCCTTGTTATCCTTACAACAGTGCAATGACTGAACGCCTTACTGGAAGAACAGAAAGATTATTCTTACAAAGAGGAACAAGCACAAGTTTTCTGAAATTCGCAGAAAGCATTCTACTAATTTATAGTAAAAAATAGACGCAGCATGAGACTGTTTAAAAAACATCTATGAAGACATATTCAAACACATCCTTTCAATTCCTACTTGTGAAGAGTCAGAATAAAGGCACCGTGAAGAAACAATCATTTTAAGAGAAGCCATATATGCATCTTATTTTTATGTGTAGCAAACACCACATGAAACTGCTACTCTACCTATGCTCATTCTGTGCAGTTGTAATCTATGCATATCCCACCGTGAAGGGAAACAAAACAAAAGCTATGTATGGTAACTTTCAAGATAGATGTTCAATGACATAATACTTACATCTACATCTAATAAACCAGTGGGGACATTTGATTCATATCTGCTTGCCCCTAACCAGCTGGAAAAATTTTTTTCTGGGTTCCCATAGTTAGGCATTTGTAAACTTAGCTCTTTTTTTGCACTATCTGCTTGTATGTACTTCTCCATATAACTTGGAAACTTCATATCTGAAAGAGACTGAATCACAAAAATAAAAATTAACAGTCATTCAGCAGTTAATTCATGAAATGCAACCATGCAGAACTTTCTTCATCTTTTATTACCTCGGGTTTTTGAGGCAGGCTGAATGGCCCAGAAGCATCCTGTTGTAAAGAAGGTATCCCCGAGGAGTCAGCTGTAAAAGTTGTGTTATTTACTGAGGTCACAGAAGAATTAAGAAACTTTTCTTTAGATGTAGATGACAGCAAGCTTGAGAAGAGTGAGCTTTTTTCCAGCCGGGATCTCTTAACTTCACCATCTGTACCATCCGCGTTCTCTTTTCCATTCATTTCCTGAGTAAAGGCAGGTTCCTCTCTATTACATGACTGAAGGGCTTTGAATATTATACTTTGCTCTGCTGATGCACGCTTGGGCCTGACTCTGGCTATCGTTTCCAGACTCTGCATTTTCATTTGTTGGGTTGGTAACAGATCCTGTGCTTTTTCCCTTCTCAGTCCCAAACCAAAGGTAAATATACTAGGATCAAATACTTTCTCTAAATTGTCTTCGTGAATCGGAGGCATTGCGAAGTGGGGTGCTGGAGACTTGGGAAGCTTTGACCTTTTCTTTTTCTGTGGTAAACAAACAGAGCTGTCCAAGTTTTTTATTGTTTCAGCAAACTTCTTCATGTCAGTCGGAGAATCAAAAATAGCATCATCTTCAGCAGAGCCATTACAAGTTTTGCCTGGGCTCTCTGGAGTACTACTGCTGTGCTCCAACACCAACATACCATTGAGACTGCTGTCATCACACTGCAGTGCTGCAAAGGTCAAATCTCCTGGCTTTGCATTTTTATCTCCATTTTCCACCTTCTGAGATTCTGATCTACAAAGCTGATGAGATTGTAGAGGATATTTATCACCATTGCAAGGTGATAAGACCTCTGTGTCTGGCAGTACCTTGTCTTCATTTCTGGGGAGTTCTGAGCTTGTGTTATTTTGCTGGAAGGAAATGTCATGAACACTTTCACTTTTAACAGGCGAGTGCAAAGACGGTTTAAAAGGAGAACTTTCCTTTTTAACTGCACTTAATTCTGGATCAGGTTGCTTCAGAGAGGCACCACTAGCATCAATTTTGCTGCCTTGGTTAAAAAGGGATATTGCAGCTTTTACTTTAAGCTCTGTTCCCTTCCCAATATCCTCGTAAGATGCAGAGCCTTCTTCATTTTTGCCTTTCAATTCTGCAGTGCTATCTTTCTCTGCTGTGCCATTCTCAAATAACTTCTGGCGACTGTTTTGCTTATTTAATGTTTTATCAGGCTGTTCACTTTCCTTAGGTTGTTTTCCAAATATCAGCTTTGCCCTACCAACAAACGTGCTTGGTACAGTATTATTTTTTGAAGCAGAGATGTCAGTAGGCCTCTGGCTCTGATTGGCGCATTTATTTTCAAACAAGGAAATTTTGTTGGCAATGCTGCTGTTATTTTTATTAACTGGTTTTTCAAGAGTATCCTGCTCACTTTCTAAACTGTCTTGATTTGTAGACGCTTTAAAATTCAGCTCTACGTTCTTCGGTTTGGCTGGACTATAGGAGGAAAAGTGATACACAGTTACATCTTTCAGTAATCTTGAAAAGACTTGTAACAGTTTGTAAAACAATAAAACGTAGCATTAAAATGATTTTTCTATAGTCATACTCAGCTTAAATTTTAGTATCTCAAAAGGAATTAAAAATGACAAAAATAATTAAACACTAAATAAGGAAAGTACATTTCAAATGTAAGTAATTCTTTAATGCTCAGCAAAACAAAGATGCAGAAACATGGCAGCCTACAGCATCTGCAAATGAGGCAGAGAACTACTTACGACTGACAGAAGTTAAAATTTAATAGTGAACAGGCAGAATAAATTATACGCATGCAATTCCCTGCAGAGTTTAGGAAACAAATCCCAATTCATTAAGGTGATAATGAGTTGGTTAACATTAGAATATACCTCTCCAACAAGTTCTGAAGACATACGTCCAGATTCTTTGCAGTCCTTGCACTGCAGAAGCAACCATAAATCAAGTGAGAAAAGTCTTCTGGATTCATTATTGCTGGTAGAAAATATCACAGTCCCCGATCCACTGCGACTGTTCATCCTGTTTGGTTAAGCCAACACTGCATGGGAGGACTCTCCCATTTCCTTCTGGTAAAGTCAGCTAACAATTTAAATAGTGCAATCTAACCCTGCTGATTTTACAAGAATTGAATTGGGAAATACTTGTAAAAAACTTCTTCATCAGAGTGGATAGAAAAGTGCGTACTATGAAGCCACAGCACATACTACTTGCCTACTATTGCAGAAAGCCTATGATACACAGCTGACAGTTTTAGATCTTCTTCATCTGAGTATCTAGATCCAAATAAAAGCATTTGTCCATGTCACCTGCTACTGCAGAAACAGTATGAACAACTGAGAAGAAGCAGGGCACGTCTTCAAAATTTATTGGCCAGAAGTAAGGAGTGCCAAGCAGCCCAGTGTCTCAAAGCCAGGCCTGCTCTCCACAGAGGAATCTGGAGACATTCAGCAGTAACAGAATGTGCAGAAGCAAAAACTTAAAACGGTGGGACATTGAAGAAACTCGCTTGCAGGGGCCTCATATACTCTATTGACAATTCTTGTACTCATTGGTTTTGTTCTTCACCTACACAGCTGTTCACTGAGCTGTGAGACAGCTCTTCAGTCCAGTGAAGAAGGGTGAGGTACAACTGGGTTAACACAAATGTAAAAACTGAATCCACTCCTTCCTCCTCTTTCTTACGTGGTTTTCTTGAGAAAGTAAACCTTACCAAACAGAAATATAACAGAAGGAACCCCAAATCAGCTGCCTAAGAAACTATGCAGAAAGTAACTGTTAAAATCACTGAATCACTGTATTTAAGACTTCCTGACAGTGCTCTCTGCCTGCTCAAATTGCTCTCAACTGGAAGGTTCTTATGAAGAATGCAAGACAACTAAAAAAAAGGAAATAGAGAACTTATGAACAACTGACTGACTATACCTCAAATAGAAGCTAATAAAAAGCAATTGGAAAATCAAAGTCTAAAAGCAAGAAAAAAAAATACTCCTGAGACAAAGAAGGTGAGGAGGGAACTACCAGACAACAAACTTCAAGACACCTACATCCTAGTTTTCATTTGCAGTAACTTTTCAAAGTTAACTTACTTTACATTTTTTTCTTTTCTGGAAATGTAAACAAGTTGAAAGGGATCTCTAACGGTCATCTTGGCCAGCTTGCCACTCAGAGCAGATGCAGCTTCAAGGTTAGATCAAAGTTGCTGAAGGTTTTGTCTGACCAAGGGCTGAGCATCTCCAAGGATGGAAAACCTGCACCCTTACTAGGTAGGGAAGCACTGCAACAGGTCAGCCCCTCACCCTATGAATTATTTTTACCTTATATCCCATTGGTACTTAATTGTTGCAACTTGCAACCAGGCCATTGCCCTTTCACTGAAAGATCAGAGACGAATCTGCTCTGCCTTCTCTCATGCCTCTGTGGAGATGATGGTGAGATCTACCCATATCCTTCTCTCTGCTAAACAAAGCAAAGTGCTTCAGCTTCTACCCATATGTGGTGTACTCCAGTGACACTATCCTCTTAACAGTACACCAAAAGACTCATTCCATCTTGTGAACATCTCACTTGCGGTGGGGGAAGAGAGGTGGAAGGAGAGAGGGGTACTGCTCAACACAAAGGCCCAGGTTCTTCCTCATGAGCACCAAACCCCTTCCTTCTCCTTTGACCTGCTGGCTGTTTCTGCCAGTATAGCCCAGCACAGGCTTAACCACCATCTGCTAGAAGGATGCACTAGAAGAAGTTACCCTTTCCTTCTACTTGTATTTTCAGGAGGTATCACTAGCACCTGGTAATCTTAACAGATTCATTTCCATACCATCCTCCTGTAAGTCTGTCACTTGCACTACTACATGTGTTTCAACACAACAAACAATACATACCTCCCTAATAAGATCCTTCTTTCCTTGTAAGCCTTGACACAAGCAAGCGCAATGGTTAACACTGATAGTTATCAGCCACACCTAAAACTTATGTCAATGAGCACCTAACACCCAAAGGTATAGTTTCAAGCCTTGCAAATTTACACACAAACAACTACTTCAGCAACCTGTATTTTACTCTGCAGTGTTTCTGCAGAGCAGCAGACAAACAACTGATGCTGAAGAGCAATGAAAAGCTCAGCCTTGGAGCTCCATCCACCACAGCTAGTCATGTGCAGCTAAGCCACTTAGGAACGCTGATTTTCCAGATTGGGAAACACTGATTTTAAATACAGCTGAAAGACGCGTCTCTTTGCAAGTACTGAATTTCTAAGCTTGTTTAAAAGAAGAAGCTGTCTGAGCGTCCTTTAACTTCCCCAGCAGCATAGGAGAAAAAACACTGAAAGATGGATTCATGTAATGGTACAGACACTTTCTTATGAACAGCCCAATGCAGTTGATCATTTCCACCCAGTGCTGGCCAGGAACAAGCAAGCACAAGTAAAATACCAACGTCCTTCTCTTAGGCTATGCCTTGCAGCTAACCTGTGTGAGCAAGCAGTTAAATCTCCTCTAATAGAGTCATAAATTGAAGGTGACTCATATACTTGAAGCGTACTGTTCAAACGACCTCATCAAACACGTAACTGATGCCAAAATATCAGACTGAGGCAAGCAAAGAAAAAATGGCATGTAGAGCAGAAGAATTCAACAAGTGGACATAGGCACAAAGGCAGCTACAAAACCAAATCTGAAAGTCAAAAATGACAACTAAAACCAAGGCTGATGTGCTTAGCAAATTCCTAACGGCTGCCTGAAGTTTTATGTGCTGAGTGAGAGGCACCATCAACTTAAGTTTAGTCTCAGGCCTACTAAGTTCCTCTTCCAAAAGCTAAAGGCAAAAGTATCCTGTGACTCCCAAGTTCCACTGTACACAGACATAAAAGGAGCAAAGACAGGAATTGCTACCTCTGCTTGCTGAGAACTGGCAAAAATAACTTCTTAAGGAGTATTTCTAAAGAACCTTGATTCTCAGAATTGGCACCATGTCATCAGCAACAGATGTTATGCAGTCTTCAATTGAAAATTAGTTTGATTATTCCAAATTGATTTTATAGGAAACAAATGAACCTCTCGTTGCTCATCTTTACTCAAATGAGTGAATCGGTACTTTTCAAATTGAAGGGGTTTTGGGCAGAGCATCTAATGGTAATTTTTACCTTTAAAAATGGATAAAGCATCTGGTCTCTAGTCCCAAGCAGTAAGAGGAGAACATAAACATACATTCTTCTTGTAATACCACCACTACATTTTTCCTTTCCCATTTTACAACTTAACTCACATCCAGGTTTATGGCTCTCAAGGATGACCACAAATTATACCAGATAATCTGACTGTATTCATTTATCAGGCTAAAGATATTGTGTGATTTTGTGCAACAGTATCTACCAGGGGCATCATGAACCTTGAATACTACACAGCAGTCCCCACCCTGGGCTAAAGTTCTTGGAGCAGCAGATAAGCTCAAGACACAAAGCAGAGCACAGCCCACACTGCCAGGTGAAAAAGAACAGGCTTTTATCCATTAAAATGAAGGTTGTCAGAAGGGGTACTTGTCTATTACTGTAAGAGTACAGCAGAAGATAATTCTCTGTGCAACAAGCCAAGCAGATACTCAAACAAAATCCAGCCATGCAAGTGCTTCTAACTTCATCATCACTAATGGTAGTGACACAAAGAGAAAAATATGCAGGCTACTTGCATTCTAAGTTGTAAAGATACAAAACTTCAGAGTTTAACATTTGTGAGCTCTGTCGCCAGATGACAAAGCAGCATCGTGTAAAAAATACTATAATTTAACTATCACAATGAGGTGTTTTCAATCCAGTTAAGAAGGTACAAACCAAATGCAGCATTTCACAAACTGTGCAAAGAAAACGTTCCTATCATCCCTATACTTTGCAGATGTGGGAAGCATAACTAGAAGTATACGTGGTTGTTAAGCTTCAATGCTGATCTTTCATGACCCTCTAGCACAAATGAATGGCAATGTTGAACTCACTGTACCTCAGGTGGACTCTGATATGACCTGTAAGTGAATGTATCAGAAAGAGGAAAGTAATGCTGCCTATTACATGCCCATGAAAACCAAACAATAGAAATGGTGAGTACAATAAAATGATTCACAGAACAAAACCATTGCGAGTCCAGGAAATCAATAGCTGGAGTCCCTCTAATGATTACACTGCAAGTAACAAATACATCCACATCTTCCTAAGAAAAGCACAGATCTTCTTGACAGAGAACAACGGCTTTAGAAGTAAATCATGCAAACTAACATATGCACAATTCTCCAAATGCCTGATCTAATTCCCATGTATGAGAATTTTCTTGCTTTGTCCTGCAGCTAAAATGCATTCAAACTTCTGGAGTCAGATTTACCATATCATTTGAAGTACCAAATAAGTTCTATACTGCATCCTTCATTTCTTTGTAAAATAACTGCTAAGCAGAATTGCTCCTGCTTCAAAGAATAACCTGAACACCTTCCTTAGTCAGGTATCTTAAAGTACAAAACCTTCAAACAGATCCTCCGTTGGCTACAAACAGTAAAACCATACGAAGGTCAATGAGAGCCAAATTAATCTGAGCAATAAAAGGGGCAACAACGACAGCAGGGCAGCTTTAATGCACGTTAAGTTACTTTATATAACAAAACAGACATACAAAGAAATGACCTACACATGAATTATTTTTCTAGCACATGCGTATTACAGTGTTAGTTAGGTGTAAATACAATTAAAAGAAACAGCTCTTATTTGAAAATAATCTAGATAGCCGATACATAGCCAGTGCTCCTATGTAATCCTAAATATAGATATTGGCAAAATTACAGCTACAAGGGTAAGGTAAACTGTAGTTATCTTACTTACAGGCTAATTTTTGTTGTGACTATTCTGGAAGAATCCAAACTCTTCAGCTTTAAGCTGTCTACATCAGAACTTGTCTGTCTCTCAGGTGGCATACACAGGTCTCCATTTTTAATCTTATCAGTACGTAAGAAAGCTCTTCCATCAGAATCATTACCGTGCTTTTCTGTCTTGGTTTCATTTCTGCCTTCAGCAAACACCAAGGTGTTGCCTTCTGCCTTATCGGCCAATGAGACTTTGGGAGATTCCGAGCTGTCTTCCCCAAAAGCCCCAGCTAGAGTTCCTTTTTCCTGTGAAGTTCTTTTTGTCATTGAGTTACTCTCTGTTGATGCTAAAGGATGCCTTTTTGAGGAGTAATCTTTTGTCTGACTCTTCAAACCAGTGGGGGAAGTAGGAACAGTATCCAACTGATTCTTTTTATACGATCTTCTCCTTGCAGGAGTCGTGGTTGAAACCTGCTGTTTACCTTTGTCAGCTTCAGTCTTGGACGCGCCTTTGTGAGCAGATCCAGCTTTTAGGTCTGGATTATTACCTGGTGAAAAGGAATTCCGTTCAGGAGTCTGTTGAGGAGACTTCAGTTTTCTTTCTGAGGTTATTACCTTGTCTGGAAGCCCCTCAGAAGATGCATCATCCTCAAAAACAGAATCTTCTCTTGTGGGATTCTCAGTCTGGTTTCTCTCTCCGTTTGGAATGTCACTAGACGACTGAGATTTTCTCCTTTTTCCAGATCTTTTACTAGATTTCTTATCCATTGTGTCTGAGTCACCACAACTTTCTTCCGATATAACAGTCACGGGTTCATTAAGGAGTTCGTCTGTTTTTCTAAGATAGATATCAACTGTTAACACTCTCGCAGGCTGTGGGTGTTCGCTTGCTAGAGTTTCTAGCTTGTATGGCAAATCCTTTGGCTTTGCATGCCCAGGTTCTTCAGACACCCATGTGTTCACCAGCTGCTTATGGCTTAAGATACTCTTTTCTAAGTCTTCGCTAGACAAATTCCTCAAGCTTTTTATAAAATCTGGAGTTGTGGAATTATTTATATCTGTGACAGACCCCTTCTCTGGTTCCCGGGTGTCCACATTTAAGCTACTCTCAAAGAAAGAGTTTTTAATGGTTTCACTGCTGCTGCTCCAGTCTGGTGACCACTCACTGTCAGAGGAGACTCCTCGACCACTCCATTCTGAAATGGTATCGTGGTAGAGAGGTCCTACTTCCCCACTGAAACTATATTCCTGCGTCTCAGGAACGACACTCGTGTTTCTCACTTGCTTCTGTACTGGAGGAGATTCAGGTCCTTGTTGTATATGCTTACAGTAAACGGGTAGTGCTGCGTGAGGCGAAACTGACCTCTCTCCTTTCCAATGCGAAGTATGTTCTAATGAACTTTTGACATTTTTCCTTTTCCCTGTACCAAACAAATTTCCAAGTCTTTCCAAAACCGGTTTCTTTTTATGCTCTTCTCTGGAACAATCTGGAAATTGTGAGGAGGACTGTAAAAACAAACAAAACATTTGGTTAAGGTCAAAAGCGTTTCTTTAATAAGCATGTTTGTATTAATTCCATCTTGAATTTAAAAGGATATGATGAACGGGAAAACAAAACAAAACCAAAACAAAAAAGCACATACTAAATGATATTAGATCTAATAAAAAAGAACAAACAAACAAAAAAACCTACCTCAGAACACAGTCTGAATCTCAAGACTCTCCTTATGCGTTTGCCTGTGTTTGTTTACAAGCACGTTTGCCTTGCCCTACAATAGCAGCGCTATATGTCCTAGATCTCAAGCTATTGCACAATTAGTTAATATCACCTGAAGTAATAAAGTACTCTGGAGTTGGTAGGGCTGGGGAACATGCTGCTTGGTCAAAGTCTTACATGCCAAAAACACAGCATGGATTTGAACTTTCCAAATTGGCTGACAGTTCTTAGGCTTCTGCTAGTAGAAACGAGCGTAAGTCACGTTTCATTTTTTACATTTTTCCTTAACAAAGCCCTGTAACTATCTGCTTGTGTTTTGGGCCAGAAAGCTCAAAACACCAGAAGCCACTGCATCATTTAATGAGCATTACCGGGTCAAACGCTGCCCTGCATCACTCCCCGTGAAGTTTTCCCTTACAACTTCTAATTAACATGGTAAACAGGAAACACGCAATAGCATTGCCGAGCACAGAAGCTTATTTGCATTTTAATATATTAGCACTTTTTACATGCCGGCACGATGAATACGTGTTTTGAGCTGTGTATTTCTAAACACCGCGAACACATCCTACCCCGGCCCTTCGCACCTCCCGATGCCCTCCACGCCGGCTGTTGCCGCGCGTTTTCAGCCTCCTTTTGCCCGCAGACACCGCGCTTCCCTCCCAGCGCCGCGCCTTTCCCTCACACCCAGGCACGGGACGGCTGCGGGTTGGCTGCGGGCCGCGCTCCCGCTCCCGGCACGGATGGGGCAGTGCGGCCGCTGCTCCCCGCCCTCGGGGACGCCCACAGGCACCTGCGCCCTCCTCCGCCCCGCGCCCCCGAGGCTGCCGCCACTTTTCTCCCCCCCCGCGACCAGATGAGCGACGGGAGGGAGCCGGACTTCAACCAGCCCTGCCCCGGCCGCCCCGTATCCCACCCGGCTCCGCAGCGCAGTGCCTCCCCGCCCGCCGAGCCAAGGACCCCCGCACTCACCGCCCGACCCGACCCGACCCGACCCGGCTCGGAGCTGCCCCGCACGCCGCTACCTCGGCGCCGGCCGTCTGGGCGCTCCGCCTCGGCCCGCCCCCGCAGCGCGCCCCGGCCCGCCCCGAACCACCGCCTCCGCCGCGGGCAGCGGCTCTACCTGGCCGGGCCGCCTCCGCCGGACGGCGAGGAGGGGACGGGGCGCGGGCGGCCGGATGAGAGCTGTTAAGAGGCGGCGAAGGGCGAGCGGCCGCCCGTCCCGCAGGAGCCCGGGCGGTGCGACGGCGGCTGCGACGTTATCGAGGGCAAAACGCTGCCGCGGGCAAAACCGACACGATGTTGATGCAGAGGGACGAGTGCCAGGGGAGGCGGGCCGCCCTCTGCACAGCCCCACCTGGGGAGAAAGGAAGGGAGGCGAGCCGAGGTGGTGCTGCTGTCCCGCCAACCGCTGCCGTGGGCTCAGGGCCTCCCCCGGGCGCGGAGGTGCCGAGACCCAGCGGGGCCCGAGCGGAGGTGCCGCCCTCCCGGCGGGACCTGCCCGGCGAGGCGGCCGGGGCCGGGCGCTCCTGGCAGATTCGAGTTCAAAGCCCCGCGGGGCGATGAACCGCGTTTTCCACCTCACAGCCACGGGCCGGCGGGCGCGGCTCCACGCCGCCTGTGCAGCCGCCTCAGCCCGCCCCTGGCGCGCCGCCCGCGGGCCGGGGCCGCCTGGGGCAGCGCTGCGGGGCCCGGGGCGGCGGTTCGCCCCACGCCCGGGCGGTTCCCCGCCGCCTGCCCCGTCCCCGGCTGGGCCGGCGTGAGAATGACTGCTGCCTAATGGTACCGGCGCTCTCCCCGAGCGCTCAATTAGTATTTAATGTTTAATGAATGCTAAACTAGTCCTCTTCTAATTAACGCTTAATGACTTAAATGAAGTGGAACAGCTTCGTCAGGAAGGACCACCACGCAAAGCTCTGCTCGGGCCCAGCACAGGGGTGGAGAGACACCAGGTCAACCCCTGCGGCCCAGCCCACAGCGAGTCACCCTCCGGCTATTTAAGAGATCAGGCATTTTTTGCGCAGTAGGTGACTTGTTTTTGCATAATCAGCAGAACAGCTGCTGGTCTCTGTTCTAAAACTCCTCCCAACGAGGAGTTACAAAACTGTCTTCTGGACGGCCCTGCTGAGCCTATCTGTTGCTGATGAAACAGTATGCAGCAAGTAAGTTTGCCCAAGCACCCAAAAACTGCAGAAAGACCTAAAATGAGGAAATTCTTTTGTACAGTTGGCACATCATACCCCAACCAAACAAAAATCCATAAGTCTCCCTGTCTTTGCCTGCCTTTCTTCAGTATTTTGTCTTACAACCGGTAAGAAACTGTACCACCACTGACGTCCCATCTGTGTGCATACAGTGACCTCCCCAGCAGCTCTCCGTTGGGCAAATCAATGACTATGATCAGGACTTTAAGTTTTGGTGGTTTGTTTGTTTTCTACATTTTCTTTTGTGTATTTGTAGGGAGAGCGAAATAATCTGCACATGAGAAAGCTTGACGTCTGTTGTTTCTCTCCCTTCACTGATTGCTTTCAACCAGCCAAACCAAAACTCTTGATTAAATGAAGAGGAACATCAAGGGCTGCATGAAGTTCATACAGCTCAGATGGTCTAGGTGCTTTTGTGATAACAAAACCAGCCACAAATTTCCCTATCGCATAAAATAATCTCAAGTAACGTAGCCCAATTACTATCTGTTTTTTTATTATTATTATTCTACAAATGCATTGCCAGTACTAATTAATTGTAGGGACTGAACTGTATTAATTGTATAAGGACTGAACATTGTTAGCTAAAAAAAAGTAAAAATGAGAAATTTTCACAGCTAATTAAAACAAGCTAGTAAGTGATGAGTAACAATGTCTCTGAAAATTCATAGTAATTGGAAGTGTGATGATGCACTATATTAGTCATATTAAAAACTGCTAGAAGACCAAAATAGGGGAAATTTAACCTGATTATGGTTTCAATCTGCATATTACTATTCAGCTGAAAAATAATTGTTAGTCCTCTAAATAACTTGGGATTACATTATCAACCTAACAGTCATTATTACACTTGCAGTCAAGCTTTGGGTTTGCAAGATTGCATTCGGAAAAAATTAGTTATTTGAACTGTGGATCTGGATTTCTCACTTCCCAGCAGTTGATTTTCATAAAGTCCATGGGAACTTAATTATCTTTGAGACGTCTCCCCCTTTCAAATGTAGTTTAAACTGTCCAACAAGTTCAAAAGGTGTTGAATGGAAAGGAGGAGGGACAGCCAGCCAGTCCAGTCACATAAGCCTTGTTTCCTCAGGGAACAAGGCTGGATATTTTTGCTTGATCTTGAAATAGCTGCCCTATGTAAACTGTTTTGAAGTAATTTCTTCATACAAAGTACTTTAATTACATACAGCTCTTTCAAAACACATAAAAGGCCAGGCACCTGCCCTGAAGAGCTTGTATTTTAACTCAGATAAATGTAGATGAGCCAGTATTGCCAGTGCAAGAGGGCACAGAGACCAAGGTTCTCAGGATACAAACACATGGGGCCCAACCTGACAGAGCACAGCAAATAAATATTTGATTTTCAGAGAGCGAGAAGTATCCTTTCTCCACCGAACAGGCTTCTTCAATGTGTTTCAGCTTAAGCATTCTCAACATTGAGGAATTAGCCATTTCAGAAATCCCCAGTCAAAGGCTACAGCAGTGTCAATTTTTAAGAAAAAAAAAAGAGAGCTTGCCTGTCCTTGGACAGAATGCAGGAAGCTGTTTCAAGTATACTGCAGGAGTCTTTAAAGTTATGTTCTAATCTGAATGCAAGATGCTTTCTTCTTAATCAAGAAATGTAAATCTTGTTTGTGTTTATATTCATACCTCTTTATGTTACCATCATAATATTTCCTCTGTTTTTGGCTGTTTTTTTTTTTTTTTTTCCCCTCATTAACTAATGTAAGCTGCCACAGCCAAACCCCTAATTTAACAAAGTAATTAAACATGTGCTTTGCTGGTCTCCAGCGGAGAGTATGCATAAGCAACTGTGATTTGTTGAATCAGAGCTTCAGGCTCTGTCTTGAGGGATCAGTGGGGTGTTATTTTGTTAGATTACTTCATCTGAGTCAGTTGAACATGACCAAGGACTATTCTTTGGGCATACATTATAGAAAAAAAGTAGTATTTTTACTAGTTGTTAGCAATTCTGTGGTAACTAATAGGTGGAAATATCTAATGTGGACAGTTCTTCTGCAATTTAAACGTGTATTTGATAGTACACGTTCACATTCAGAGGGAAAAAGAACCCAACAAATATTAAGTGAAGTGTAAGTTTGTCTTCTGTCATTCACTAGAAGACTATCAATTTCAAGTAACATGCAAACTTTTGATACCCCTCTACTTTGAACATTCCTGATACTATAGGTACCAACATTCTAAGTTAATACTGGAATGCCAGGAATTTTGTATCTCTTTAAATCCACAATATCAGAATTCTTACAACCATGAGAAACAGAAAGCCTTGGAGTTCTATCAGTCATATGATATCCCAAGAAGTGCATTAGCCAAGAGCATTTAAATGAACTTTTTTAACTCTTCAGACTGCAGCGTTCTTCACAGTGATTGACTCAAATGTTCAACATTTGCAGTGCTAGGCTTTGTTAGGCTGAAAACTTTGCTGGAGTATTGTCAAATGTGCTGTAAAAGTAGTAGGAGAAGGACTACAAGGAAGGCTGTGCAAGTAAAAGCTAAGAGAAAAGTCTGTGCAGCACAAGACCCACTCAATATCCTGCCTCCAGTGCTACTGAGGGAAGATTGCCCCATTCTCCCACTCCCCAGGTGAGTGCCCTAACTTCTGGCAGAGGGAAAGAGGGAGTTGTAAACAGAAATGAAAACTTGCTGGTTTTGCTTGTGCTCTTATTTTAAAAGCATGGGAATAAAATTAACAAAACATTTGACCTAAAACAGTTTGGGGAATTTCATGATCATGAAGGAGAAAAAAAGCTATTATATTTCAAGTTAAATCTAAGTAAGATTTCTCCTTTTACCTGTTAGCTTATCATCAGTAAACCGGATTTCAATCATTTCAGTTCACTAAAATAACTTTTCCTTGTTTATGCTGACCCTTCACAAAGCCACAAAAGAGAAGTTACTATTACAAATACTCTATCCCACACACTGCCTTCCTCCAAGTAACAAAGGTTTGGCACCCACACGATAAACATTTTTAGCATTTCTTTTAAAGCCATCAGATTCCAGGTTGACAGTTTCCTCTTCAAACACAGAGAAAGAAAGAAGCTGTAAATGTAACGTGTTCATCTGAGCATGGAATTCACTCCCTCCGTCTTGCAACTTTTTGACTGGTACACTTACGTAAGAATAACATCCATCTACTGCTGTTTCTAACAATTTTACTTTTACCTGAGCTCTTTATACAGGGAATGTAGTTACAGAGACGGGGGAACTTATCTGAATAACCAGGGAGCTATATATACAGGACTACTGAGCAGAATGAAGTGAAATGAACAAAAGGTTTTTCTGACAGTTGTCTTTTTTCACAAACTACTCATGTATCCTATTTTCCACTACAGATGTTCAAGAGAACAGGACCTGTCTGTTTCCAGTTTGTTTGTTCAGTGTTAAACTAAGCTTATAGTTCAAATGTATACTAAAAATTGACCATTTTACAACAGCACGTAGAATAACGCTAATATTGAGTCTACGTGTTTAACTGTTTTTTTTTAAAAGGAAATATTCAGCTCATGTAGCAGAGGTGTAAGTGTAAATTCTGTATTATTTCTTAGATGCCAAAATAAGATATTTAGATATTGAATATATAAAAAAAAGCAAGCTAGCTTGAATGCAGCAAATTGTGCAAAATCAAATAAGTAGAATTATTTACAGAAAGCTCAACAAAAGCAAAGAAGCACAAGTAAAATTTGAACAGATAATTAAATCAGTATTTAGGAAAAGATGTTGATAAAAAAGAACGGGCATGTCAGAAAAGACATGCCTGCTCCCATCTCTTCTTCCCCAGAGCTAGTTATTTCCATACACTAAAGTCTTTACCCCCTCCCATTCTGTCAGCATCTGTTATTTAAAGAGACACTCTATAAAACTAATGGTAATCAAATTGATTTCACAATTAAAAGAAAATCAATTGTGTAGAAACCCAAAGATTTCTGGTGGGGTTTAAAGGAAAAAAGGTTTGTCTTACCATGATGATGATAATTCTTTTTGCTGTTTACAGAAGAATAAACAAACTATGGTGTGTGTGAGATGCAGTCCTGCTGTCATTAACCAAACCCTTTTTCTCAGCAATCCTCCCACGCTTTAACCCCTTCTTTCTTCTGGCAGCATGCAGTTAAAAACAAGCAAAAAAGGAAGTAGTATCTGAAATGAGCCTTTCCAACCGATAAAGTCATTTGGCAGACAAATTATAGCTATGAAAGGGACTCCATCAGAGGACAGGAGAAGAGCTGCAGAGGGTGGCAGCAAATCCCTCAGTAAGCACCGCAACAGAAGTGGAGAACCTGCTGCGAGGAGCGATGAAGGTAGTGTTGGGCAAAAAGCTTACATGCATTAATTAACATGCAATACTAGGACGCAGATATGCAACAGTAGGAAAAATATACCACACACGTTGGCTCTCACAAACTTGATTAAAGTTTTCTGATCCACGTTTAAGATGGCTAAAGAAAAAAACGTCAATTTTGCCTTTATTCTGCAAGGGACTGACTTATATAGGTATCCTTGGTTTTTCACTTTCCTGAACTGGTATAGTAAATCTGCATTTTTCTGGGGTCTTGAGGAAAAATGATACTAAGATGGAATTTGAAAAAGCAGAAAACAAGCAGCATGCAAAGTACAAGCAGGGATCATTCAGCATTAAAGAACTGAGAGAATATTTAAACTCTCCTGAACTTGGAAGACTTCCAGAAATAAACATATACGCAAAAAAATAGCATTAACATAAATAATAGTAGTAGTTGTGTTTCAGTGTAAGAAATGAAAAAGCTTGATATTAGTTAAGTTCATATCTTTGCACTCAGCATTTCCAGCCTTGTTCTTCAGTCACTATCATTGAGCAGTATCATTAGATAATCTACTCAGTAAGACATCACCTCTTTTGAGGTAAAAAAAAAAAAAAAAAAAAAAAGAAATATATATCCTCTGTGTTTTATTCTAAGAGACAGGGACTTGAAAGCACTTGTTCTGTTAAGCAATAAGGTTAAAAAACAAAAACAATCTGTAGGGGAAGAGGTGGCCCTGGAATTTTCTTAGGTCTCTGTAACCAGAAGACACAACTAATAAATAAAACCAATTTCCTTTTTTTATTCTTAATTCTGAATGTGATTCAGAATGATGAAGAATCTGACACAGAAATATTTTTGCATTTACTTGTTTGTAGGCCTCTTTCTTCTGTTTTGTGAGAAGGTACAGTATCCTGTCACTAACTCTAATAGTTTATCTATATAGTTTATCTACTATATATAGTATGGGTTTAACATGAGATGTCTAATTTAGACATATAGCTCACCATAACACTTCCCAATTCCTTTTAATATATAATTACTGGAGATAGGAAATAGGTTTCTTTTCTCCACATCTATGTGTCTTTGTGACAGACTAAGCCATGTCTTCAAATCAGTTCTTTCTCAAGCACTGTGAAATGCTGCTCTTGATCTCTTTTCCTTCTTTTCATGTAGAATCATTTAGGTCAATAGAAGCTCCACGGTAACGAAAAGCATATAACATTTGAACAAGTCTTGCAATGTTTCAGAGCATGTACAAGTATCTCACAAAATATCTGTAAATTCCATGGGCACCCCCAAACTGGCTCTTTCAAAAAAGACAAAAAACTGCAGAGTTTTCACTAGTATTACTGAGCTTACAGTAAGACAAACCTGCTAGTTAGGTTTACAAGTAACACATGCACAAGTGACAAGTCATTACAATTTCCATTCTCCATCTTGCTAATCTAAGGAAAAATATTTTAGGTAGCAATCTGGACTTCTTTGCTAAGCACGTAGAGTAAAACTGATGTGTATTCCCAAAAGGGAAATTATGCACACTGAAAACACCTTCTCAGGACTGTTTATACATTCTTACATTAGATGAATATTGAACAAAGAGGAAGTAACCCTAAGGAGCCACATACGTTATTAGCCTTTGTCAAACACTGCACTGATGTGGCTACCCTGTGCTGGCTAACTGAGTTGGCTCCTCCTGGGCTAGCTTAGGCATCTCTACATGATTCTGCATGTAGCTGCATTCCTAATGTACTCCTGTGCTCAATCTTTCTTGTTAGCTAGCCCTATGTACTCAACAGATGAAGGATTTAGGTTGTTTCACCCTCTGCATGCACTATATAGGATACCTGGGTCCTTACCTGTGGTTCTAATTCAGTCTGGGAAAAATATGCCTCCGAGTTAACTAAGCCACCTAAGTCTTTTAGTCCTTTACTGGCTCTAGCTCTGGATACCTAAAGATAACTTATGATGTTATTTGAAATTTGGAAAACTGTTTTTTTTTTTGCTGGGTAAAATAGTTTGAAACAATACCTGTAGAACTGAAAGTCGTTTTGCAAGCAACACAAGAATTTTCACTAGTTCTAGTACTGTAGATAATAGGCAGCCATAGGCATACAGGGCAAGAGACAGAAAGCCGTCATTGTGTGTTGCTACTGCAAGACTGCAAAATTGCTAAAGAATAGAAACAAACATGACTGCTAATCTGACAAAACACAAATTTCATCAACCTAACAAAAAAGAGAAATCAATGTTTGACATGCTTGCTTTGGGAAGTAATGTGATGGTCCAGAAATTGGAAAAAGTTACTGTACGTTTACGACTTTGAAAGCCATTCAATAGGATGAAAAATGATGATATTTAATCAAGTGTATTTAAATATGAAATTAAAGAATCTCACTTCTCCACATTCTCATTAAATAAATCAAAATCGTGTAGCGTAACTTCTATTGTAAGTTATCCCAGGGTACCATTTAGTATCTTTAAACAAACAGAACCTTTAAACTGAAGCACGTCTCAAGTCTACCCAAACAGTATGAAGGCACGCAACAAAGCAGCTGCTTTGGAAAATTTGGGCTTGATAACCTATATACATCAAAGAGCCCTCTTCTAAAATGTAAGAAGTGTTTACACTCCTTGATGACTTCTTTGATGTACAGAGTTTTCATCATGTACAGATGAAGAGTATTAAATACAAGGAACTATTATTACTAAAATTCCTTATCCTAACTTTATAAAAATGGCTGGACATCTCATTTTACATTTGAATTACAATGTTATACTTTAGTATTTATTCTAAATACCAGTGATCACCTGAGACTCCCAGAATTCCTTCTAACTATTATAATAATTGTTAAAGAGAATTGCCTTACCATAAATCAGAGTAAGCTTTATAAAACACGTATAGAGAAGATAGGAGTGACTTGGGACACACTAGTTCCCTGCAGTGGGCAAAAATTAAATTGAGTGAAATACTCCTCAAAACTCTTTGCTTTTAATCATGCGATTACATCAGTATCACATAATATTCACCATTAAGCTACGGAAACTTCTAAGAGAATTTTTTAATGAAATACATTTACATTCTTAGGTGTGCTTATTTTAGGCTCCAAACAGATGTAATTAGTATATGAAGCATTAAAATAAATAATATGTGCCCATCCAGAAAACAGATACATTATTACTTCTGAAGAAAATGGGAGATGCGTGTTTTCCTGCTATTACAGATCTGTTACTACAGACATGCTGCCTTAACCTACTATGCACACCAACTACTAAATGTTAACTGCTGAAGAGACGTAACTACAGCAGCATTTAAATCTTGCTAGTATTACTAGTGGATTGTTGGATGAATGTTCAAACTTCTACTGACTCTTAAAAAAACTTCAGGTTTTTCCCCTAAAATGAATATATTTTGTTGATTAAGAATGATGAACAACGAAGTGGATCAAAGTGGGTTAAGCTCTACAGTTCACAAATACTAACATTTCTAAGAAACATCAAGAAATACACAGGGTTACTTATTCCAGACTTGAATCTTGGAATAAGGTGTTAGTTTGGGCACAGGCCTATCCAGCACACTAGGACAGGCATCGGTGCCTGTGGTTTAGAACAACGAGGCATGACAAAGAGCCACTTTTTGCGTTAATCCTTAAAAGCAGCAGGATTAATCAAATGCAGTTTTAACTACCACAGTTACAGTGTTGGGCTTGAACTGTTTGAGAACCTTTGTAAACACAATCTGGTAACAACTTGCTCATTAGCAACTCTGGGGGGGTACTTGGTGTGAGCCCAGTCCACTATTCCTCAGCGCCTGAGGACATGGGAGGCACCTGGGAATGCCCAGTGAAAACCTGGCAGGCTACAAGTGCTTCCTCTACATAGAAGGAAGGAGTGTGTGTGTTCTCTCCTGTTGCCACTCCGCCGCTTCCCTCCTACGCCTTCTTGGCAGCAGGTTGGGAGGGTGGGAAGAGAAATCTTGGCTGTGCTGTACGGTTTCCATCTAGCTACCCAACCTTTTTGTCTGCAAGTGACTCTATCTTTTGTCTATGCTGTAGCTCAGACTTTCCCAGCCAGCTGCACGATGAGCCTGACAAGTCTCTTCAGTTCTTCTGCTGTGCACAGTGCTCTGAACAGCAGCCAGCAACACGCAGGGTGAGCTTCTGCATCGCAGGACAGCAGC
This sequence comes from Numida meleagris, assembly GCF_002078875.1. Taxonomy (NCBI): domain Eukaryota; kingdom Metazoa; phylum Chordata; class Aves; order Galliformes; family Numididae; genus Numida; species Numida meleagris. The sequence continues at coordinate 68,097,757 of NC_034411.1, forward strand.
TTAGGAAAACCAGGACGCAAAAGTGCATATACCTTCCTCATGTTTGGAAAGTTGTTTTTTGTTTGTTTGTTTGTTTTGTTGTTTTGTTTTTTAATTTCAGCTCCAAGAGTCAGAAATTCATCTGATAAAAATAAGTTTTACTTGCCAAAGAAAAACATACCCTTAGCGTTCCCAGAAGCAAAACTATCGGAACTCCTCTGGAGAACAGGGGAGGGGACTATGCAGAATTACCACTGATAAGCCTTCTAAAAATCACAAGTTTCTCTAAAAGAAATACAAAAAAGTAAGCAGATCTTGATATTCTTTTTATCTAGTTTCTAGACAGTTGAAAATGGGGGGAGAGTTTGTAAAGATGGGAGAGGAAAAGAGGTTCTATTTTTGTTTGCATGTTGTAAGGTACAATTTAGAGGGAATTACGTTGTCATGTCCCACAATAAAAAGCAATGTGCCGATTCTTTATTAAAGTAAAGCCGATTCTTTATTAAAGTGGATTGCTTTTTGCACTTGCAGATTTTAAGCTATGGCAGAACGAGTGCTTGTTTTAAAAGGATAAATGAAGAAACGTTTCAGCTTATGCACCGTAATTCAGTTCTCATGCTAAAACCAGAAAGAAGTTTTTCATGACTACCCTTTGCAAACCCATTATTATACTGCAGATGGAACTACAGAGCAATAAATTATACATATATGTATATATACAAACTTTTCTAATTGTCATATACATTTATATAGAGTACAAACGGCAAAAGCCTGGTCAGGAGTGAGCTATTACTAAAAGCTTTGTGTTGCAATCTCCTCAGATCTGAGGGTGCACAGGTGTACTGCGGATACGCTGAGCCACCTGGTCACGTAGCAGGGCAAAATGGAAATACAGTTACACCCAAAGAGAGAGCTCAGCTGGCTGCCAAGGTCCTAAAAGCCATTCCAGCACGTTGTGCAAGTGTGGAAGTGGTAAAAGAGCATGATGCAAAGCAGTCTGCAGATCACTATAAAATAGCCTATCATGGGGACCAGAAACAGAGTCCTGGTGATTCAAACACCAACTTCACAGGACTGCACTTACCAAGAGAAAGAGAAGGGAGGAGTATGCCCTTTGGGAAGAAGGTGGAAAAGTGCCTGGTGTCATTCTAAGAGTTACATAGGAGCATGAGCAACATCAGTGAGATGTTGAAATGCTAGCTAGGTTTTTGGCAGGATGATACACAAGGTGGGGCAGATAAAGGATGGCCACTGATAACAGTGGACTGCCTGGTGCATGCTCCCACATCACTAATACCAGACTTCTTTTGCTTGTCCACATTTGACCACTGACAGCTGACCTCCTTACCGCTTTGCAAGCCACACTGCCTTGCCTGGGCAGTGTTGGAACACTGTATTATCTCACTCCTGCACAGCAGAGGAGTGTGCCGGTTTAATAGACCTCATCTGTTGTCATTGCCTGGTGATAGACTGTAGATTATTCAGCGCTTCAGTTCTGAAGAACTCAGCACTATCAAACATTCTGAACAAATGATCATGTCACTGCCTTTTCAGCAGTCACTAACCATCCAGGCAGAAACATGTTTTCACTGCTTGCATCTTCTTAACTTCTTCACAGTATCACACAGGGCATGTAACAACTAAGAAGAAATTCAATTTCAAACATAGCTCAAAACAAAGACAAGCCTAATGTGAAGTTGGACACAGCTTTTCTATAATTCTCCTGCGTCAAGGTAGATATGTTTAAGTGTTTGGAAGCAGAGTGCTCCAAATTGCCAGCCAAAAGTAAAGAAAAGTACATTGTCTGATACATGTTACTCTTGTTGTTTTTTTTTTTTTAATATGCTTAAAAAATTAACAAAAACAACAACAACGAAACTACAACAATGTCCTCAGTAAGCTTTGAGTGCTTGAAAGATGTCTATCAGAATAAGAATTAACTGGTATTTCTATTGCACCTTCAAATTTATTCATATTCAGAAAGGGAGAGGGGAACTTATTTGACTCAGTACATCCGCTGCTGTCTTGAATGACAAAGTCTTAGAATACAAGACAGATTTTTATCACATCAATATTCCAGAAGTCATGTTACTTCTATGAAAATACTAAGTAACCCCGTGCCATCTTCCCTCCTTCCTTTTATACTTCTCTAAGGCCCACGTTAGCTGTCAGCTGTAGTTCTGTGCACCTGCAATCAACCACAGCTTATTTACTCTCGTGCTACAGCTCAAAAGAAAACTTCTCATCAAAAAACCGCAGAAATATGAGACAAAGTTGTTTTCAAGGCTTCTCACAATCAGCCAGAAGAACTGGATATTATTTTTAGGAAATAAGAGAGGTGGTGTCTTAAGCCAGACTGCAAATAACAAAATTAAACCCTTTTAAAGTTAATACAGGAGTGAATTTGTAGTTCATATGGGGATAAGAGGCATAATGAGCTGGGAATATGGAAAAAAGTGGAATGACAAGGAAATTGCGATGATGCCATCAGTCTAGTCAGCAGAACAGTATTTTATTAGGCAGAGAAGTAATTGTTGAGCAATGCTTAGAGAGCTCCTGTCATGGATAGCTGAGAACCGCTCTTGTGCTTTAATTACCCCTAAATTTCAAGAGTTTTTGAAAGATAAAAGGAGGAGCATGTCTTCAGTGAGCTGTGTGACAAAGCCAAATAATAATAATCAGATAGTTTTATAATAGACCTGGTATCCAAGCTGTTTTATTTTGGGACTTCTCAGAATTTTGGTCTCTGCCTACATGGTACGTATGTCTGTGCATATGTAACTGGCTGCTGGATTCTTCTGCCTTCATTATCATCAAATGCGGTTGAATTGAGGGCACCTTGCAATTTTTTTTCCATGAAAGAACCACAGTTTTGTACAGAGCATTTCTACTGCAGTGTTATCTATTCTTGCTGCGTCATGAGAAATCTAGGCAGAATGATTCTTAACCAAAAGCATATACCATTATGGATACTCTTAAATCAGTAATTCTTGACTTCTTCATATATCTCACATCAATCATACTAGACAGAAAATTCTAGTATGCATAGCTTAATTTTTTGTTGATGCAATTATTGCAATAGTTCTAACCAGAAACATAAAATAAATCAGAGTTACCTTGAGATCCCATTGGTAGATTCCTAGAGAAGTATAACATTTTACTGTGTCTTCTGAACACTCCTGCTTATCTATTTTGTTTTGTTATCTTTCCTATCTGCTATGAATTTCATCTATAAACAGATGTTTGTTTTTATTCCACTATTGGTATTCTTTAGTTTCATCTTTTCCGTGTCTCCCCACTGGTATCCCTCTTGTCCCCTTTCCCTCTCTCATCTAGGCCTTGACAAAGCACACATACAGATAAAAGGAACAGAAATGCAGTCATCAAAAGCAGAAGTGCCTGATGTACAGATTCACACAGTTTACCTTTTTCTTCTCTTTAAGGTAGACATGATATCTGAGTTTTGTCAGCCAACAAATCATCATCAGTGTTGATTTACAACTACAGATGGCTGTCCACTCCTGATTCAGCATTCCTACAGGTACGCTGGTACACATGTGCTATGAAAAATCAATTGCTTGCATAGGGGCTTTGCTGCCTCTGTAGGTTTCAGTGGCATACGCTAAGAAATATTTACAGCAAAAGACAGTACTAGGTGTTATTTAAGCCGAAAGAATTAACCAGATTGTAGTTCAGTCCTCCACTGCTACTTAGTCCTGTTCCTTAGGGAAAGCTGGCCAACATGCGGGCTCATGCCAGCAGGTGGTATTACATAATGGCTGTTGGGGCATGCTGGGGCCAGTTTCGCCTTGTCTACACAGTACTGAGCATCCCTTTCAGTCAGATATACTCAATGGTAGTCAACACTTCACTCTTAGATACCCTCTTAGTGGAAAGCCTACTGACAGAAGCTATCTCCAAGTTATACTCCCTGCAATCCTTTGTGGGTTTTCACATTTTACCAGATCATTTAAGGTTACTGCTTTATGACACTACTCACCAAATACTCTGGACAAGTAATTTAAGATATAATGGCTTCTCAGAGCACAAATGTCTGTGGGAGACATCACTGTGACTTAAGTGGTCAGCTTTTAAATTCAGTCCCAGTTATGTACTTTCTGGCTCCCATGACTTCAGTACTATTTATACTTTGCTAGCAATTGGTTGGTGTGTTGTTGGTTTTTCATTATGAATTGCATATTTATCAACTCAGTCATTCTGAAAGAATATTTCAGTATTAATCATCTCAAACTATTGCAAAATATAGCGTGATTCAGAGCTAAGCATCCTATAAAAACTTTAAAAGTTTAAAGAACAGACAGAGTAAATTAAATATTTGCTAAGTGTAGCATAAATCCTTTGTCAACCATATAAGAAATGCTGGCAGGGCCAGGACAAAATGAGGCACTCGTTTTCCCTTCCCACATCTCTCCATCCTACTCAACTGGTTTGGTTTGGAAACTCAATTCCTTTTTTTTTTTTTTTTTAACCATGAATTTCAAAGCAAAGACTTCAGTGCTTTTTTCCTATTAACATCATCTTCTTGCCCAAACCACAGCATGGTTGGAGCCTAAGAATAGGTACAAATTGCACAGATAGGATAAAAGAAAAAAACAACTTAGATAAACTATTGTAACTTTCTCGTGTTTTCCTAGGCATTTTTGACCACAATAAAGAATTACTGTGCTTAGCAGCCAGCACAATAACATCCTATTAAAATCCATATTAAAAGCCACACAGACAATAAATAATGCAGCTGCTCTAAGTTTTGTTAAAGAACTCTCACATGATCCATGCTTTACCATATTTAATCCTTTTTTTCATTCTTTCTGTATACTGTTCTCTTCAATTCACATAAATACATCAGGAGAGTGATCCCAAATCTATGGCTCATGGATAACATCCTCCAAATTTTAATAAAGTCATATATACATTTAAACATATATATATATATCCATATAAATAAATGTAAATAAAATTTTCTATCTATCCTAGTCTATAAAAATACCTCTATTGCTGTATTTTTGGTTCACTTTAAGCATGGAAATTTATTTTTCCAGGTTTCCTATAATTGAGTGCATTAGAGGCAGGTGACTGTCATGGGAAGATGTGGCTATTTACAGAGGTTAAAGAGGATAAAAGTTATACTTTAAAATTTAAAATATGGGAGGCTACGTTTTTTTCTGCAGGAATGACACTGGAGAGCAGTGTCATTAAAAAGTAGCCCTACTGGAGTGACCACAAGCATGACTAACTGAAAAGAGAGCAAGTAAATGCCAGCTTTTTGTTGAAGAATATAATGTGGGGATTATCAAGGGACTTTGCACCTATCTTCCTACCTAGGGGTAGATCCTAGTGGAACAAAAAGAGAAACATGATTCAATTTGTTAAGCCTGGGAGGTACAAAGTGCCATTACTTCAGGGAAACAAGTCACACCTGGGAGGAGGGTGGCTCGAAGCATCATGTAGCAGCAGTGCATAATCTGCACTGAACAAGGGCTACAACCCAAATGTAGAGGCCCTTCTCTATTGACCACACTAGAAGTAATAGGAGTTTTATCAGACAGAGAACACAACAGTTACTTTGAAGAAGAAGGAGGGGGAACAAAAATGAAGTACATTCCTTCACACAACAGTTGAGCATACATATAATTAAGCTGACAGAAATTCCAGCAAGAATTCTGATGCCCAGTAAAATATTGAAAAGGCTTTTTTCCCCATATTTCTTGTTGTTTGGTTTTGTTTGTTTGTTTTCTGGTAATACAATGTTGTCCTGCTGCAACATTTACTCAGCTAGAAAGGTATAGTTTAATCCAAACAGCTGAGGACTTCAAAGAGGACAAAACAAAATCAAGAACATGCCCATCACCACCCCCCAGTCTCCTCTTAGGTAACTGCTGTGTTGTGCCTACCCTTCTACTTCAAGGAAAAAAAATCCTAAAATGTCATATCATTTCCTCTTCCCTTTTCCTGAGTCTTTGCACAAAGCAGGTTAATGCTTTCCTGGATTTTTTATTTTCTTTCACCTGAGAAAATATACAACAGCAAATACTCCCAGCTCCTGCACGACTCACTTTGTAGGACTTTGGTGATAGGGTTTGTTTATTTTTTTGGTTCTAGGCTGAGGAAGGATTCCTTTTCTTCTTTCAGTCTGAAGTTTTTGGCAGAAGAATGGTTAACCATTGAAAGGCCCTATCTATTGAAAACTGCGGTGAACCTTAAGGCAAAGACTTGATCTCCTCAGGGCAGGCTCCTCTCATCCATCCACAAACCAATAATTTTGTTTTGGAAAGTGGTTCACCTGCTTTCACCCTCACTTAGTACTGGATGATTATGAAGTGTCAGTACAAAATGCTTTGCGTCCATAGTTTAAAACATCAGTCTGGCAGGTGATTTCACAATACTCTGAGATCTCAAATAGACTGAGGGTTTTGATATTTCTTGAGAAAATAAAGCACTTGTAAGGAGAAATACTTTGAGGACCTGGGCTTGATGTTTTGCTAGCATTATTCTGAGCAAAGCAGAAATGAAACTGAAGAAGCAGATGAGGAATGCTAAGTTGAAAACATCCTAGACATTTACTATCTATCATCCTGAAAGATGAGTTAAAGAGCAAGGGAACTTTCGGATCTACATATCTGCTGTCTCAGGAGCACGGCAACAGCAGCGATAGAATAAACTCATTTAATCCAGTAATTTGACACAGAATCAAAATGGGCTTCCATAGCCACACCTGGGTGTTAGAAGTACTCCACCCAGTTTCCTTAGTTAAATATTCATGTCATAGGACTGAATCTTTGTGTGGAAGGCAGTGACTGTATTCAGGCAGCAAGTAGGTGTGAGAACTCTTATCTAGATGGAGAATCCTGAGAAACCTTTAGACAGGTATCTGGTTATATGTCTCAAAAACTGACTAATCAACACCTTGATGTAAGAGGAGCGACAGCATTAGAGCACAGATATCTGACTGCTGGAAAAAAAAATGTTTAGAACTATAAATCTTACATGGAATTTTTAAAAGTCCAGATGTTTTGTAATCATTGTCCTAGTGAAGAGGAAATGTATAAGTAATGAAGGATTAAGAACGTCCTTTTCATTGACTCATTTTCCTATCAGTAGAAGCCAATCTAAATTTAAAATTGGTCTTTACAGGAGCAAATATCTCTCAGCCTAACTATACTGAAACCTATCAGATTAAAGTCTGTTTGTCTTTAGCTATGTAATCTAAGGTCATTTGAGTTTGCTATGTTGCAGGTAAGACTCCTCAACTTGTATTAACATCCATTTTATTCCTGTTGAAACTGTACCACTGCAAAATTCACATTTATCTGTTATTTGATCCTCAAATTAAATTTTTATTTATTTGAAGAGAGCTGAATGCAGCAAACAGGTAGTTGTTTCTTTATCTCTAGTAAGAGCACTGGTCACATTGCTGTACTAATTTAAACAGTCTTAAAAATATTTAAAATGATCATAAAATTATGGCCATTACTTCAAGGGGTATAGGCTGTATAACAGATCAAATAATCCTCAGTGTGGATCTGCACAAACATTTTAAATACAAACAGTAAACTAATCAAGCTATTTTCCTTCATTTACAAACGAACTCATAAACACAAATTCATCCTATATTGCTCCCCTGAGAATAACTGGATTGTGCAAACATAACCAGGGACAGAATGCATTACCTGGAAAAATGAAAAGGAATTGCATTTTATAAATCTAGTGATAGAATACTTTGCAGAATTGACATCTAGAAATTATTTTTTTTCAGCATTTAACAGTGTTACCAAAATTCTATTTGCCAAAATACCAAAAGGTATTGTATATTAAAAAAAAATAATGAATGTTTTGCATATTAAATAGGCTAGGAAGAAAATTTAATATATTTTAATTTTTTCATCATTTATTAATTTCTCACCAACCTAGTTGCCCTCAGTGAACATACACTATTTACATATTTGATAAGTACATTTCAAAAAAACTCTTGTTGATTTTTATATAGCTGTACAGAAGATCATAATAAAACAAAGTGATAAATTCCAGACAGATTTGCAAAGGCAAAAGTGGAAATCTTTGAACAGAACTAGGAATACATCTGAATCAGCACAAAAGGCATTTGATGAGAGAATAATATTGATATAGGATGATGTAGCTTTTTTTCAAAAACAGTGTAATGAAAGAAAATATTTTAACCCTGTAATTAGAACAAGCGCAACATTTATTCACTGAACAACACTATCAAACAAGTGAATTTAAACATTTTTTTTGTTCTTCCTTCTGCTTTACTAGTGTTAGTTATGTTAGTTATGTCATGTAAAAAGGAGAAACAAAGTTGCATTGTATATCAAGAAGAGCTGCTGTGAAGCATTAGAATGGGTAAGAGGAAGATTTGTTAAACAACTCTGGAAGGAGATGAAAGGAGAAAACCAGGGAATACTATAATAGAAGTTTATTATATGCTAGTTAATTGGGTGGAGAGAAGACTGTTTTTTGATCGAGCAAGGGAAGCATCCAAAAGGACAGAACCTGACGGCTTTAATTACTTCTTGGAATTATTTCTTTTTTCCTGTTGGAAAAGAAATACAAGACAGAGACAGTCCAACAAGTTCTTGGAATATGCTGGGGACAGCTTTTTCTTCAGAAGGTGAGGAAAACTATTAAGGGAGTGGCCATTTTAGATCCTCTTAGTAGGCATGAACTGGCTGAGATTGGAAGGGGATTTAGGTGAAAGTGAACTCTGTCATATAGTGATCACCACTACTGAAAGAGAAAATAGCAATGTATATACATCTACACTTTTTTTTCAGAAAACAAAACTAAATGTGAACAAGTTCCAGAGACTGATAAGCAAGGTTTCTCAAGAAGACTGTTTAATTAATAAAAGAATGCAGGAGAGCTTGTCTGTTTTAGTCATTGCTAGAGTCAGCTCTTAATTATCTGAGGTAAAGGGAAAAACGTAAATTAGGCAAAAAAAAAAAAAAAGAGTAATACTTATTAGGCTTTAGAGTCTACAGGACTCTATTCAGTACATTCACCTTTAAAGGGCTTATGAACAGATTTCTGTAGAGAGGAGAGCAACAGAGAGGAGTCTGGTGCAAACAGCTTATGTTCTGTGTCATGCAGTTTTCTACTGCTCTCCCACAAGAAGTGCTGAGGGAAGACAGAGCTTCATTAAAGCCCAATCCCCATAATCCATCTGTCATCATCAGGTGACTACATTATTATATACTATACAAGATTATCCTAAAACAAAAGAAACTGCTGAATTCTTTCTCCTCTCTTTTGACTCTCCTTCTTCTGTCCCTCTACCTCTCTCCCTAATTCCTATGAAAATTAATTTCCTTGATTTTTTTCTTAAATATATTTATCAGACGATCAGACCTTTGTAAGAATTCTTTGCAAGGAATTAATATACAAAGCCACAAGAACAGCTGTTTGCTCTATTAGAAAGCTAAGTCCTAAGCTGGCTTCCACAGACCATTAAAATACTTCAGCATTTTGCAGTTTCATAACTGCGAAGAACTGAGCTCTGCTTGTAGGTGTGTTTCTACAGTACCAATGGAACCAAGATGCTGAGTGAGACCACAAGGGATATTTGGGGTTTATATTATTTGTCTATTCAATTAAGACCAATGAGTCTTTTCCAAAGGCTTCATATAGAAATTAGTAGATAAGATTTCCGGGTTTGACCAGTCTAGACGAGACATATATTTGTTTTAAAGGCAGAATACTTTAGGTCCTCATCAAATATATTCAGATGAATATTAGTTCCACAAGCAACAAAAAAATCAGCTTTTGTAATTACTGCACTTTTGTTAACATGAAAAAAAGAAGTATTTCTCTCTCCACAGAAAGATTAAAATAAAGACAAGAATGGTATTGCACAACATTGTCTGCAATCTGAAATGAAGTCTTCACATTAGAGCAGAAACAATTAGCATTTTCTCTAGCTTGCTTCCATGAAACTGCTGCCAAGCAAGTGAGTAACACTACATGAACTAAATGAATGTTAGAAAATTAATGCATAGCCTTTTTTCCTTCTCTGGAATAAAACTTTCATAGAAAACAGTGGAGGTTAAGTGAGAAAATATGGAACTGTAACTGCTATTCATTTATTATTTTGGTTTATATATATTTTATAATCAAAAGGAAAAAGCCATATGGTTTGTGAGAACATGTGGAAGATCTCCTCGAGCCATTTCCTTTATTGGCTGTTCATGCCAGCTATAGTTATTATGTACCTTCCTTATTTCTGTATATGACATTTATTTGAAAAATTTCCAGCACTTCAAATACACTTATTTTAAAGGAAGATTACATAGAATTATACCTTGTATTAAATTCTGTTTTCAGATTAGTAGTCCTCTTTATTTTATACGTATATATATATTTATATACACACAAATATCTATATGTACATACATGTTTTTTGTAAACATACTCAGTTTTCTCTTACCTTTCTAAGTGCTGCTGGTAACGAGGCAGTAGACATTGATATTGCTGGAAGAACATAAGCGTGTGGACAGATTACTGACGGTAGTTGGCTTTCTTGAACAGTATAGCGTGTGCCTGATATATCGTAGTACCTGAAAGGAGAGTAAATATTTTCCAGTTAATACATCCTAGTGAAATAAAGTCTGAGCTAATATCCGCTGTATTTCTTGACAAATATGCTAAACTCTTTTCTCCTGTTGTACTGGTCCCAGGCTTCCAATACTGCTAAACCGTATAGCTTTTTTTTTAAGCCAAACTACTCACTGCTCTTAGATATCAATTCATCCCAGCTGCTTCAGCTACCTGTAACTCCAACTTGTCAGCTTTTTCCCGATACCAAAACAAATGAAAATGATTACAATATTCAGCAAGATAACCACATCAGAGCCACAAGCAAAGAAAAGTACTCTTATTATCTTATGACACTCCATCTCTACAGACAACAGCAGATAACAACATTTGGTGTTTACTGTTCCACATCACATCACGTGCTGCTCACCTGGCTTCCCAAAGCTGTCTCAGTAAAGTATCAGTTGAATTAACAAAACAGAAGGTCATTTATTGGAAAGATACTGTCACAATGACAATGTATACAATCTTTACAACAACACATAAATTTTGCTTTTTTTTTTTTTTTTTTGCAGTGTCAGTTTGGATATTTGGAATCCAGAGAATGTGGAAAAGTTCATGTGGTTTATTCACATGTGAGAAATAAAATAGTAGAAAACAATGAACAACTTGTATCATCCCTTTCATTTTGCTGCCTGAAGAACCAAAGTAGCAAGAATGCAGAATTCTATGAAGATATAACTTCATTAAAAAGTTTATTAAAAATAACATTTTGTATATTTAATCCTTTAGATGATCCAAAAATTAGTTAAAATTCAGCTTTTATTAATCAATGTATTTTGGTATCTTTATTTCCAATTTGGACTGCATTTTTCTTAGGTTCATAAGATAACTCAGGTTGGAAGGGATCCCAGGAGATCTCTGGTCCAACTTGCTGCAGAAACAAAATTAGCTACAGGATCAGACCAAGTTGCTCAGTTATTTAACCAGTCAACTTTGAAAATACAAGCACAGAGACATCACCTCTCTGGAGAAACAGCTTAAATGTTCATCCAGTCCAAATCTCTTTTCTCAATTTTTGCCTATTGTCTCATAGTCTCTCGCCATCCTGCCTTGCACCACTGTCTTGGTGACCTCCCTGAGTGTACTTGGAGGCCTCTTGGTTCCTCCTCACACCTCAGAGTTGCTTCTTCCCCCAGGCTGAACAAGCCTCCATCCTCCATCAGCCTCAGAGGCACCGCCCACCCCAGCTGTTTTGGAGGCCTTCCACTCAACTCACTCCAGTTTGAAACACTGATAGATTTTTAGGGATAAAATACCCTCTGCAAATACTTTGCTTTCAGCAAAAATAATGTCTCAAATGTTTTTGTTTGTTTTGTTCTTAACATATGTGCATTTTCCATTTCAGTTAGATCAAAATTCCTTTTCCTGTAGACTTTTCCTCCAGACTCATCATAAAGTCCCAAATCCAGCTCTGTTTCTACAACTCCAGTTGCAAATTTAGTCTTATGACTGACTGTCATACTGTTTCCAAAGAGTAAATAAGGGAGCAGAGAAGCCGCAGGCTTATTTATAGAGGTGTTCAGTTTATTGCATAATTGTGGTAAAAATGTTTTGACATTTTAACACATATTCCAATAAACACATGCAATTATTTTGTTTATTTACCTGTTTTTAAGGAAGAAACTGCATTGCTGCCAATGGCTGGTTGCCTTCTCCAAGCTACAGCTTTAAGCTGTCCACCTGGATTTGCATTTTCTGCCTGCTGTCTATAGGGCCTTTGACAATGGAAGCTGCTTTGGAGTGGTTCCACACAAATCGTATACATGAGGAGCAAACACTTTCCAGGTAGGAAGCAGTGGGCAGGGCCACTTCAGAGCCCCTCTCAGGCTTCACCCCCATGGGGCCGAAATGAGGAGCTCAAGGCTGGAGTATGGGCTATCAGGTCCCAGTACACCATTGGACCTCAGGGTGCTGACAAGACCACCACTCCGTAGTCAGGGAGCTGCTCTTTTCAGAGCACAGTGGAGCAATATTATTTCATTCAGACACCTTTCTTTTAAAAGATATCATTTCAGGCCAAAAACTGGAGCTGACAAAAGCAGCGGGAGAAGCTTCAACCTGAAAACAACTCATAGCCAACAGTGGCACTTCAGATTTTGAAATGGGATAGCAGATGTTTAAAGGTGTGCACAATTTCAGATCTATTCTCCCAACAAACTCCTGAGCTGAGTTCCCCATTCTCTCCCAAAAGCTTTAATTTTAGGCAGCAAGCAATTTTCCAGCACAGCACAGCAGTACATTTCCTGCCTCAAGGCACGGGCACGCAAGCAAGTTGCCATGGGGCAAGCTGGGGTGTGAACTCTGTGGTAACTGCTCGTGTAAATTCTCATGTTCCGGCCTAAATGTGAAGGTGCTCACTCCAATTCACTGCTGCACATGGCAAGGTGAGGGCAGGTGGATGGACAGTTACCGTGGGGCAGCTGACGCACAGTGAATCCACACCCTGGCTTTCCTCACCCTGACTTTCCTCACCCTGACTTGTTTGTGTAACCATACCCACTTGTTCAAAGCCCTGCAGGTCTGAGAGGGAAAGAGCGTTTGCAACATGCTAGGAATGTTATGAAACCCTTCCACACATTTTGCAAGGCCCATCAATTGTCTGAGGCACTTGGAGAGGAGGTTGTCTGCAGAGGTAAGATTTTTAACATTGGGAGAAATGGTGGGTTGGATATTTATGATAGACCAAGTTGTTTATTGTTTGTTTTGTGCTTGGTTACTAAATAGTATGACTAATTATGTCAAAAACATTCAGAATATGTTTACCTCATCCACAGCAATGAGTGTCTGGCATGTTTTCAAGTAGCTAATGAAAATAATAACTAATTCTGCAGTGAAGCAAAAGGAAGAGCAGGTAGAAGGCCTTAGAAACTACAAAGCTTTTGAAAAGTGAGTGAGGAAGGAGAAGCTTTGTATGTAGAAAAATCTTCTCTTCATGAGTACAGAGATACTGGTTTGCAGTGGAGCTACGACTGGAAGAGTAATCATAGACTACTGAATAGAAATTAAACTGAGAAGTGTTCTTTTTACACTACAGACACACACCATAGACCCACTGTTCTTCCTTGTCCATGGCAAAGTCTCTTGTAGTGACACAACGATATTCTATTAATTGTCTTGAAATATCACCTTAAAATATTAAGACAATTATTACAAAGCATTTTGAAGGGAATTAACCTGAAGACAAAACCACACAAATACATCATGGTAGGAACAATAAACAAAACTCACAAACAAAAGAAAAGAGGAGATTGCCAAACATTTTAATTTAATAATGCTTACTGAAATTGCAGCCTTATAATTTTACAGCCATGGCTTCCCCCATCATCCGTCATATTCAGCCTTGATATCCATCTCCAGTCTGCTATTTTCTGTAACTGTCTTCAGTCTGTATCCTGTAGATGATTCTTCAATATTAATTCCCATTTTCAATCAACACTTTTACATAGGATGAGATCATGCTTTAAAATAGACAGAGCATGTACAAGCAAGAACAACTTGATTAAAACAGATACTTTGCTTGTTTATTCAGGTCCTCTGCCCAGACTCCCCACTCCCATGCCATATCAGCACTTAAATTTTTCTCTGGGACCAGCAAATATCAATCTGATCAGCAAAGTGCCTGTGCTAAAGAGTTACTCCACAACACAGAACTGTACTAAGAGCAGTAAAGGTCTTTCCCTCTGCTTGCCCACTGACAAGGTACTTTTAACTACAATGGTTCCTTCCACCTATGCTGCTAAGTAATTTATCTCCCTGGTTCATTCCCTGGTCCTGGTCCCCTTGTCAGCCATAGTGCACATGAATCACCCTGTGCCTGAGCTCTCTGGGAGAAACCAAAGGCTTCCTTCCAAGGAGGAGCTCAGGAGCAGCTGGGAGGATGGACTGCCCAAGGGATGGCAGAGCAGGGATGGGGCTATGGCAGCTTTGGCTCCTCCTGCCCTACACCACCCCAGCTATCCTCCTGCCCTCAGACACCCCTTGTGTGTCCACACCACACCCCACAGCAGGCATCATACCTTTGGCATAATGCTATAAAAACACCAGTCTCGCAGGCAGCAAAGCAGCCCTCACATTACCTCAGACACTTTGAACTGAAGCCACAAAAATATAAATATGGTCATAGAGCCACAGGGGCATCAGTCTCAGGTCAAGTGTTATGCAGCACAAACACAGACAGTTCACTCCAGAGGCGTGTAATCTGGAGAGGTGTGGATGCATATATAAGGATCGCTCCCTGAGGCAGATCCTTTAGCAGAGCAGACTGTTTTAAACAAGTTTTTTTTTTTTTTTTTATTGCACATTATTTGAGTTGTTCTAGTTACAGTTTTAATATATTTTGAGCATTTCAAACAGCCTGTTGTGGACTCAAGATGTTTCCATACAGAGCTACTGCTTCTTATTCCTCATGTCATCTTTTCCCACAAAACCAGTACACGGACTTCCTCAACCGTCTGTAGAAAATTCTTCCCACTGTCTCAGCATTCCCATTATTGTATCTGTGGTTACAGCTTTTTCTCTTCCCTCATAATACCCTTGTTCAGACTCCAGCTGACTTTGGGTCCTATACGAAGTGGTTTGTTACACTTGGGTAACTTAGTACCTCTTGCATCCACACAGAACTGCAAGCGGAAAAAAGCTAGAGTGCACACACACGTCCTGACAGGACATGTGTGTGGTAGACAGCAGTCGTGTGACTTTTGCTACGTGAGCGAAAGGCCGCACGGGTGTGGTTTTTGGGGAAAACTGAGAATCTCCAAACTTTTCTGGCCATTGGGACAGATTAGCGGCCCTGAGGTCCTCCCGAGGTGTGACACTGACAGAAGAGCAGGCACACACACTCCAGTACCTGAACCCTGCCATCTAATGGCCAGATCTCAGATACACAGGTGAATCAAGTTTAACATTTCTGCCTCCGCCTTCCTTGATTGTAGAGATTGTCTGTTTCAGTCATCTTAGGTTACATCTTGTCACAGCAGATGTATTCCTACTGGGCTACTTAGAATTGTCTTGTCATAGATCTTAATAATAACAGGGTTAGTACCTCACCTAAAATTTCCCTTTGTTATAGTTACTCCATTCTGCTTTATGTCAGCCTAAATAATTTATTGCTTTGTTTGGCAAATTCACACAATTGAAATATTTGCAGGCTTCAGCTACATCTCTCACTCAGTCATTATTTAGCATAATCTTCCCTTTTGTAAAAGAATTCCTGTGTTCTCTTCTGTTTCCTTCTGACAGCACCTCTCCAACTAAGACGTGTCCAGAATTGGACACAATGTCCTGCTTCCAGTCATAACAAAAATCCCAAAGAGTACGTCTGCTGCCTCTTTGCTTTGTTCCATGATACATTTGCACACAGAAGGACCACACAAAACCTTTTCTGAGCCACTGCAACACCACAAACTTGTCATACTTGTTGTCCACTGCCAGACCGATGTGTATTTGTTTTTTCAACCCTACTGCTTTCTCAGTACAATATATTAATTTCAGGTTATTAAATATATTTGTTTGCATTTGGCAGTTTGCTGAAGCTCTGAGCAACTCCTCATGAGATGAAATGGTTTCAAGCTTCTGGCTTGCTTGTGCTTCAAACAGCATTCAATTGGAAATACTATTCTCATTAGTCCTTCCAAACATGTTTTCCTGAGTCCTAATAGAGATGCACAGTGTTGCTCTGTAGCCAGATCTCTAATACAGTGAATCCAAGCAGCTGCTCATTTCTTATACCAAATGATCCTTTTCTGTTTTACAGGATCAAAAAATGCAGCTGTCCCAGAAATTATTGCAGCAATTCACTAAGTTTAAAGTTATCTATCTTCTTCACCATCTCTATGGACTTGAAATAAACCCAGTGCAGACACTTCAGACTGATAATAGCTTCATCTGAATTACAAGGATATCTTCCAGATAATCTGAAAATTTAGTAAAGAATGTTTTTTTGCCACACCAGTCATTACACAGCTAGTAAAAATCTTCATGAATAGCAGTGTAGAGCCATACCAAATGCTCATCACTGTTTCACTCCTTTGTCTTCTGATAATCTCAATGAAGGAATTTAATCACTGCAATAGGTTTCATTTTGCATCTTGCTGATATAATATCTTACAACAATTCTACGTTTTCCCTTTTTACATCTACTATCAGATTATCATTCTGTATGAATATTGCTATGAGGAGAAGCATCATAAATTTCAGTTTACACCTACCACAGACAATCACCATTTTGTAGTTGTATTTCTAGCTTGTTTGCATGGGAAAAAAAAACACAATCTAACAAAAACAACAAAAATAGGACCTTGCTTTGCTACAGAATCACTTGAGCATACTGATGCAATTTCTAAAATGAGGTGTCAAAGACATAACAATTCTTCATTTGATTATTTAGATTATTTTAATTAACTGTAGCTCTTTTTTATTCTAAAATTTGATGACATTTAAGCAAACTTTGTCAGCTACTCCTTTTAAAGAAACTGGAACCTCTTTTGTTTATGTGCTGACCACAAACTGTAAAAAAAGAGACTGAAGAAATTATTTGATATATTGCTGTAAGATGCCCTCCTTTCACTTTTTTTAAGTCAGAAAAACTCATAATTGCCATCTGGCCACTGGGTGGCACCTCTGCATATACGCTAGATTTGCCCCAACAAACCCATGACCTGTGATGACTACTCCATTCCACAACCAAGTTTTGACACTAAAGCAGCTGTGCATGTGCAGCCATGTTTGCAAGATACCTAAAGTTTATTACTGCAAACTGACTTTGCAAAATATTCCTGATTTTTTCCATTTTAACTTTTTACTTGCCATTTCTGGGAATATGAAACTATAAGATAACCCATTGTGGAAAATCTGATTGCTTGAGTATGTGTAAATATTGGGAACCTTTGAGAGTGTCTGACATTTAATTGACAGATGTGATAAAGAAAGTATTTAATGATTTTTTTTTGCTGTGTAATGATAAAATATAAATAATGTCTATGATTTTTCCAACCCCCTTGGGGGTTGGAACTAGATGACCTTGAAGGCCCCTTCCAGCCCAAGCCATCCTGTGATTCTATGTCTGACATTGTGGTAGCACACAGAGACCCCAAGCAAAGTCAAATTGGTGGGCAAGGAACAAAAAATGTACTACTAACATCCTCAGCCCCAGAGATGATTTGGCACCATGCTGCACTAGAATATCTTACTGAATGTAGGAGCTAATCTTGGTATTTATATTCTGGTCTAGGTTTAAAGCATTGTATAAACAATAATCATTATACACACTTGCCTAACAAAGGTAATATCTCATTTTATACAGTAAGAAGTTCAAAGAACCAGATGAAGCTGTTTGACTGAGGAGACAGAAAGCCAGCATCATTCATTTCTTTAAACACACGATGCTTTTCTTTGTTCACATTGACTCACCCTGAGTCGATGAGCAGAAATATCACATTACCACATAAGTTTGCTGTCTTCTGTAACTACATCGACTGAAATGTGTTTACAATTTCAGGGACATGAAAATACTTCTGAACAGACTTGCACTTCCAACCTGCTCTTTTATGTATTAGCACTTGGTTCAAAGTGATAGTTGGAAAAAAAACCAGCAAAGCTTGCGCTCTTTCCTCTTTAAAGTTCATTGTGTGCATCTAGTGATCTGCCTTAGACTAAAGTTCCACTTTGAAAAAGTCTGACTTATTTCTAAATACAGTGCCTCTCCAGCAGCAAATAGGAAAGTCTTTGACTCTTAGAGGAAGAATTTCAGACCTCAGGAAGGGATGAAGCAGGGATGAGACAGCAGAGCAGGCCTCCCAAGTTCCCACGGGCCAGATGTATGAAAACCTGCTGGTACAGGATGGGTACAGGGGAAGCAGGGAGGGACGACCCAGGGAAACACCCACCTTAACACTTGGCATTGTGGCAGAGCTGCTTCCTGTCACACAGAAGTAACCACAATGCCAGGCTGTGGCCGGGGACTGCAGCTTCCAGCAAGATCCCTTTCAGTGTGAGATCCCAGAGGATGACCCCCCATAGAACAGCCTGGTGCTTCAGCCCAGTGCTCCCACCTCTCCTGCTCCACTGGGTCCCCTGAGCTGCTCCTCACAGGAGAGTGAGGAGCAGGACAGGTGAACAAGGTGTGTGCAGGAGGTTTGGCTGGCAATGCACAAACTCACCAATTTATCTGTTCATCACATTCTTCATAAACCACACGTTGCAATTGCAGCAAAGGAACTCTCCTAAAACGAGCTGATTTCATGAGCTAAATTAGCCCACTGCCTAGAACAAAGGCAACCAACTAGTGTGGTACCAGCTCTTGTACACTCATCAATTATGCTAAGCCTAATTGAAACTCAGGCTTTTGGCAGCAAAGCACTAAGCCACCTTTTGCTGAGAAAATAACAGAGCAGTGTATGTTCAATGGGGATTTGTGATTACAAATTGCCTTCTTATAGAAATTTATTATGTCGTTTCTGAATATTAACAATCTACAGAAAAAAAAATATATGTATTAAAGTGGCACTATAAACAGACGCACCAGCTAAGCACGGAGACTTGGAAATTTTGTTTTGAAAAGTGGTCATTACAATTTCACTGAGCTTTAAGTAGAAAGGAAGAACAGTTTATTACAGTGGTTGACCAATTGTTCTTTGATATCAGGAGTGGAAAGTTGAATTGAAATGATACATTCAGAAAGAAGTAATATGCAAGTATTAAGTTATACTTAGATAAGTCATCTCATGTAAGATGAGATGTTTTGTTTGCTGTTTCCAAACTAGATAATGGACTGTATAATTTCAGGTTTCAAGTAATGATAACTTCATTGCATAAGATGCTAATCTGCATTTTCTCATTTGCCTAAAAACATGCACCTGCAGAGATTTTAATATAAATTCTAACATTTTACAATTTTGGTTTAAGAAACCACTGATTACACTCATTCAAATTCTCTGTATATTTCTTTGTTAACAACTGAGTGAAGTCTGAATTGTGATTTAAGGTAATAGAATGACAGTACTCAATCAATTTACAGACATGTTCAACAGGCCAGGTCTATGACTCTCATGTCTTTGAGCAGTCTTCTAGTTGCATATGTGTTTACAGTTATATGTATGACAACGATTTAAAAATGCCTTAATACAGACATAGTTTAAGACGTAGCTTTTTAAAATCTATTTTAATACTTCCTACGGCTTTATAACTTACAAATCCAGTAGAGAAAATAGTTTGGGGAAATCTTAGAAATTGCTAGGCCTGTAGACAGGAGAACAATGGAGAAGGTGAAAAAGCCTTTTGCGAGCAATGTACACCAATCATGCTCACAGATGCAGCGTGAAAAGCAGTTTTGTCACGAACTCTAGAAACTCCAAAATGGGATGCTGTCTATCCCACAGTACATCCTGTAGCCCTACAGATTTTCATCACTGTCCTTCATTCCCATATTTTTTTAAGAGCAATGAATACAGATTTTAAATTCTTGAAGTTACACATCAAAATAAATACACAGATGTAGATATGCTCTCTTCAGACCTCCACACAAAACAGGCATTCTGGCAGCCTGAACATCATACAGATCTACATTATGAAGTGCTTCTTTGAAGTCTTATTGCCTTTTTAGAAAGGACGAACTTACACAGCAGGGAGAAGCAAGGCTTCATTATTCGAGCTCACTGCAAGGCAGCCTGCCGGCACCTTAACACTACGGAGTCGGGAATCACAGGCTTTGGCTTCAGAATCTACTTTGCTTTGTCTTCTGAGGAATGACAAGTTCTGTCTGTGTTTTTGCTTCTCTTCAAATCTATTTATCACTCCCCTTTTCCACCTCCTCTTTTCCACAACTATCCAAAGTCACGTTGCAGGCAAGGAGGAAAGGTAAAAGAAAGGATGTAAAGAATGGAAGAGAGGGGAACATGAGAAATGAGGACAAGCAGATCCTAGGAAAGGAAGTGCAGACAAACTATAGAGAATATTTTTATTTTTTTTTAACTAGGACACTGTCTGCCCAGTTAACATTGTGTAAAACCTTGTTATTTAAAATGATGAGCATTTTGTACAGTTCAGTACACTTACTGCTGCTTCTACTTTGCTCTTTGCGAGTTCTCTCCTAGGTAACTAAACTACAATGCCTTCAACTATTGGTTACGGACAGCTCATCCTCCATCCTCAATGTTCGTTCATATCAGGGTGCTCAAATACCTCCTGAGCAGGAAACATCTTCAGGTTAATTATGTTAAATGTCTGGGATGGATCTTGCAAAGTGGTCCTGAACAAAGGAAAGCACACACAGACTCCTCATAATGAATGGCAACAGTGTGCTCTTATAATGAGACCACTATATCACCAGAAAAATCCCACACACACAAAAAAAAGTAAGTTTTTAACTTTGAGGAAGCCAAGGGAAGCTTTTTATTTCTATCTCTTACACTGTCTGTTGCTACACCTCATAAAAGAACTACCCGTATCTTGCCTCTTAGATTTACCAGAGACTCAGAACAGAGGTGGCTGTCTGAACACACATGAACTACTGAGTGAAAACCAGTTTGGTTCATCCACCATTAGCAATAACTGTCAGTCTCACCTACTCTTCTAATTCAGTCAAGTCTATTAGTAATGAAAGCTCCCTCTCCCCGTGACAAGCAAATTTAGATATAGTTCTTCCTATCTTTAACTAAAGATATCTAAAGATATCATCTATAAAATTATAACACTACTACAGTTATGCTTGAAGATGAATTAAGAAGAAAAACTTAAGGGAGTGAACTTGCTCTCATTAGCATGTGGCTATACCGTCACATAATCTTAACGTGTCTACCTGACCTGGTCTATACCAGCAGCAGTAACTTCTATGGCATTTGCTGAAGGAAGTAATTTTTATGTCCCAGTGTCACGCTTCAGATCTCTGTCACCATTAAATAAATTATTTAGCATGGTGCTAAGTGACAAACTACACTGTCCAAGTGAGCCTGCATACTATCTCAGTGATTCTGATGCTTTATATACTTTCAATGCATGAGCTCCTGATGTTTGGAGTCTTGAAAAGATCAAGTAGCCACTTAAAAACAAACGAACAAACAAAAGCATCACATGACAGTGTTTTGGATGTTCCTTTGGAAGAAAAGGTTTTTATACCACCAGGCTTAGGTAGCTCAGTTTGGATCTAGGTCTTATGCTGCACAAGATGACTAATTGAGAGTTGGGTACAAAGAGTAATTAAGTAAACATCTCAAATCACATCAAATAATTGTACGACGATTTCAGTCACATTTAAATTTTAAAATAGTTCACACATTAAACTTTATCCTAAAGCATCACTTGGAACAAATGTATTATGAGTCTTGGACTTTATACATGAATTACAAGTCATTCTGGAGCCAGTTCAAAGACTGATTAAGTCACCTAGGATGTCCTATTTGCAACAGCTTACTATAGAGTCATCTGCCATCAGCTCTGTAGTTACCTGCTAAAACCTTCTATTTTAATTTCTATATTTGCCTACTTTCAACCCTGTAGGGTCTAGAACCAGTTTAACAAGGCATTTATCTTGTCATTTGTGACACAGCTGGGTCAACTTCTTCATGAGGGATAAAGAAATTACTAACTCCCACACATGAATCCCCAGGATTTTGGGAAAAACATTTTTAGTACTGGGTTTTATACTGTATCCTGATGATTTTTCCAAGTGTAAGATAAAAAACCTCCTTTCACAAAAGGCGTACTCACAACTGAAGGAGCCAGAAATTTCTTTGTAATACCCTAAGTAATCCATGCCCAAAAGAGCAATGGTAAACAAGTAATCAATGTGGTTACTACAATAACATATACGAAAGAAAAGAAAGCAAACACTCACGTTTTTAATCATATTAAATACACAGGGAAACAAATGACAATTTCACAATCTTTGGACTCAGCCTCCAAACTCAGACCTTCAAGTGCTCTGAAAGCCTGCTCTAGGCTTCTGCGTACAATAAATGCACATATGAAAACACACTTACCCTGGCAGCAGACCTTTCAGGCTGCAAAGCTTCTCCCTGCAAAGATTCAGACTTCGAAATCTCTGCCAAGAGATATTCATTGCCCATTATATAGAACTGTATTTATTTCTATCTTCATATGAGATTACACTCACTTCAAAGAAGCCAAGGATCAGCAAGAGGAGGCAGCTGAGGGTGAGAAACAATTGCTAAGTATTGAAGTTTATTCTCCAGATAAAGAGTTTGCTTTACTAATTTAAATGCTGTATATTGCCAAATTATAGATGTAAATATAAAATGACATGATTTTGATGGAGTATCATAAACAAATGACATTACTAGAAGACTTGATCTGTGCTCTACTTCCATCAAAAGCCAGCACTGTAGATGTGTTAATTACAAATCTTTCTCATAAGAAACAAACAAAACATATCATTTTCTATTAATGCTTCCATTAATTAATGGGAAAAAAACAGTAGCTACAGAAAGAAGAGGACATTGAGCTGTTGGTTTCACTAATTAAAACTAGTTCAACATCATTTTTGTAATTCAGTCTTACTAATAAACCCGTGCAATGTCATTTTCAGGGCCTTCAGAACAGCAGTGGCCAGACCTGGAAGACCCTACCGTTCCCAGGGAATGATCTTTGAGGTAAGGTCCAGCTGTACAAAGTCGCTTGCACAAGTAAGTCTAATACCTTCCTCCCTTAAAGATATGTCACGAGAGCTAATGAAAACAGAGACAATGAACACTAATCAAACGAATTTCAGCACAAAAATCTAGAACTAACAATGTTTATTTTACATGCTCTCACTATGGAACCAACTCTTTCATGAAAATTTGATTTACTTTCCACATAGGACCGTATAATTAAAGTATAGCTCAAATCATTCTTATCCTCCCAGTACTGATGTTTCATCAGCAGTCACATAGTACGTCAAAGTGCAATGTCAGACTCCTAAAATTAAAGGTGTAGCCAAGATATAGCCAAACACTTGTATGTATTAATTGGCATAATACAAATCAATAAAAGCAGTTAGTGTCAGTGATACAGAAGAAAAGAAGGCAGCCCTCAACTAACAGATAAATGCAGGATGAAAAGGGGCAAAACAAATTGATTATGTTACCTGTGTTGTTTTTAGCTTAATTCTATGTCCTCAGTCATTCTTTTTTAAATGCTTTACTATGCAAATATTCAAGAGCTGGCTCAAAGAATAGTTTTGCTACAGAAACCTTGGCAGACACTTAGAAAACCACTTCTCTTAAAAGCCTGTGCTCGTACCTCACAGAAGCCACACAGGTCCCATTAAGGAGAAGTTTCAGTCCACCTCTCTTTCACAAAGTGTGCACAGCAGCATTTCTGCACCTCACTCTGTACGCGAGTACATGGGCACAAACAAGTGCCCTGCAAAGCCTGACCAGACTGAACCATAGACCACAACAACAGAAGATGCAAGATGACTGAATGGTTTTGCTTTCCAGCTAACTTTTGAAACTGGAACCACCTCTCCTCCCCAACCCTCACCTGCATTATTAAATTGTAATTTGGTCTAGATTAAAGGACAGTGGAGCGGCATAAAAGAAAGGGTGGAAAGCTAACCAAAATAAGCACATTGGTGAAGGGACATAGGGAGATGAGAAGATTACTGAGCAGATGAAAAAAACGAGACTGTTCCAGGCATATGAGACATACAGAAATCACAGCAGAAGAAGTGAAACACTTTGGAATGTATGAGAGATTAAAAGCGTATTTTAAGAGAGGAAAAATAAAAGAGGCTGAAGATTTTTTCAACAGTAACTAGAAGGTGTCTTCAATCGACGTATTTCTTACTCTTAGGGGAAATTTCCTGTAGTGGTTCAAGCTTTTGCAGTTTGTTACTCTGATACATACGTGCTGTGTAGGCACCATATAAAAACTCTGACCCAAATATTAGTCAGTACAGTGTAATCCTGTATTAAAGACAAAAAAAAAAAAAAAAAAGAGGGTATAAGAGGTAAAATCTACGATCATTTGCACTGCAGCTATGCTGAGAATCTCACTGCGGGAGGTCCTGTCCCAAAAAGTGGGTATATCCAGTAATTGGGAAGGGAGGTGACATAATTATGCTGAAGCATCTGCAATTATCCTAATGCTTTCAGAATAGCAGCTGCTTTATCAGATTTATCACCACCAAGACCCAACATTTGACAGAGAAGATTGTGGCATTAACACCGGGTAACTGCAGGTGTGAACATCAAAGCCAACTGACAGGATGTGAGCAAGGTCCTGGGATTAATCCAAGTTACACAGAACACGTGTACCTCTCCAGTCTTTCGAATCAAGATCAACAAGGCCATGGTGACAGTCACCGATTTCTAGTAACCTCCACAGTAACAGATGTGTCGATTGTACCGCTCCATTACTAGCTATGTAATGATGCAGGATGGCAGGGAATGTCACATCATGGTAAGATAGGTCCAATTCTTTGTTTGGACCTCGATTTGTATTCAAATTCATGTTTACATGCATTAACAATTACAAGCACGTAAGGTCACATTAAATCATAAAAAAATAAAATAAAAAAACAAGCATTACAGTCTCTACAAGGAACAAAGGAAAACAGCACAAGAAAAAGTTAAAGGGAGTGAAATACTATTAAGTGAGCAAAATTGCATTTCATTAAAGCATTATAAAGTGTATATTTAATTTATTTTGTAAATAGAGAGAGGAAACATCTCCACTAGATAATTATGCAACAGAGGAAATACCAGGCAAAAAATAGTCTTTCCTGTCTTTACTAGGCAATCTTATTAAGCTCTGAAGTCTAGGATTTATTTTTACCTATTGTATGTTTACTAACTAGAAATGTTCTAGTTTGTAAAAATTATTCAAGACTTTTCTAAAACTAAGCAGCATTTAACATCACATGCACTACAGACAGTTCATTTCCAGGGCTGTCAAAAGACAGTGTCATATATTCTTAAAAAAAAAAAAATTCTTAAATAGTTTTGCGCTTCATTCATTAAAGATCCTGTGTTTCTTTGGTAACTGGAGTTATTTCATAGAGACCTTTCTGATCTTCACGTAACATCTATTCTATTTTCCTCAGTCTTCTGAGCTACATATGTGCCTAAATCCTATCATGCATCTAGTTACTGGTCCTTCTACCAGCCTCTCATCACAGTCATACCTTTAGTTAAGAGAATCTACAAACTAATATAATAAATACAGAAGGATCTTTTGTAAGAGGACAAACATCACTAACTACAGATAAGCACCTAAGAGTGTGTCCTTGGTCTGACTCAGTCAGTGAGCAGGCTGGGGTGGGCAAGAGGTTGGGAGGGGGCACAGGTGGGACAGTAGACTCCAGCTCACCGAAGGGATAATCCGTGCCATGGAATATCATGCTCACCAATAAAAACTGTGTGTCTGTGTGGTGGAGGGGTGTCTTTCCAAAGTAACCCTTGCTCAGAAACTGGATGGGCACCTGTCTGCTGGTGAGTGTTGATGAGTAATTGATTGTGCATTACTTGATGATGTTGGTTTTTTCCCTTTGCCTTTGCTGATAAAGCTGTTTTTGTCTTGAATGAGTTTTTTCTCACTATTGCTCTTCCTATTCTCTCGTATAACCTACTGTTGGAGTAGTGAGTGAGCAGCTGATGGGTGCTTCATTGCTGGCTGGGGCAACCCACCACAGACTGAAATCATTCTCATGGAACTAGGATAAGGATCCCTTCACAGTGATCTGTCCCAAGGAGAGTCAATGTGTTCAGAGACCTATTTGTGAAATGTATACTATTTTTTGGCTTCCATGCACAAACTTACACTGATCCATTTGGAATTCACTGTCCCATCATGTTTCACTGTTTCTTCCCCTAAAGAAATAATGTTCTTTTCATTCAATTCTGTGAGACTCTTCTACATAGCAAAAGAAGAAGCTACCTGATTTAAATCAGTACCAGCCATAAACATGGTCCAGTGTAAGTGCATGCACCATAAATCCTCAGATCTGATGAGCTTTTTGTAGCAGTACCTGTGTGTTTGATGTTCTCCAGATGTAGCTTAGTGTTCTTTGCACCAGTGTCCTAAAGGGCAGAGCATGCCCCAAATTTCAGTTTCATCACAAGTATGCAAGATCAGATTACTTTATCTGTAGAAAGAGTGGTTGTAGATGGTGTCCATCGACAACATGTCTTCAGGAGAGCTAAGTAACACATGCTAAAAACACATGCCTTTCCTCTATTTTTGATAGTCTATAGGCATGCACATGTGTAATTACAAGGGAATAAATAGTCAACTTAAAGGTGGGAAGTAGCAGAGAGACTTAAATGATTCTTTTGCTGAATACATTATCAAATCTAGATGCCCTAAGAAACCATATAGTGTTTTATGAATGCGAAACTGCAAAACTGTCTTTTGGAACTCTTAAAGAAGATACATACAGATTTTGAGCATGCTGGAGGCACTACTTCTGGGCCTCTGGCAGCCTCAGTCAATTTGACACATCTGTTATTCAGAGGTCATTTGTTCCCAAGGCTGTTTGCTGAACTTTCAACCAACACTGGCTGGCTCTTTGATGTGGTGATACGTTGCAACTGTCTTAGACATTAGCTCTCTGAAATCTTCCATATGCAGGGCACTCATCCAGAGAACCACTTCATCTTGAGAGGATGAAGTGGGAACAAGATCTCTAACACCTGTCTATCACTGAATTACTCCTTCTTGTCCTGGGGACTGCTCCTGGGAGATGCAGGCCTGAAGGGACCTTCATTGGGCCATTCTAAACACCACAGACGCCCTGCATCCCTACACTATATCAGAAATAATCTTTTCCTTCCAGGACCCACTTGGTAAAGATAGAGAATATTTACAGCTAGAGTTGGAAACCGAAGTCATAAAGCAGACTTCAGCACCTGTTCAGAAATGATACTCTAATCTTCATAAAAACATAGAATGGTTTGGGTTGGAAGACCATCCAGTTCCAACCCCCTGCCAGGGACAAGCGACATCTTCCACCAGATCAGAGTGCTCAGAGTCCCATCCAACTCAGCCTCACACACTTTGAGCATGGAGCATCCACAACTTCTCTGGGCAGCCTGTTCCAGTGCCTCACCACTCTGTGAGTAAAGAATTTCTTCCTTATATCTAATCTAAACCTACCCTTTTTTAGTTTAAAACCATTATCCTTTGTCTTGTAACTACACTCCATGATAAAGAGTTTCTCCCCACCCTTCCCGTAGGCCTCCTCAAAGTACTGAAAGGCTGCAATGAGGTCTTCCCAAAGCCTTCTCTTCTCCAGGCTGAAAATCTGCAGCTCTCTTAGCCTCTCTTCATAGGAGAGGTGCTCAAGCCCTCCAACCTTCCTGAAGGAACTCAGAGAAGGTAGATTCCCATCCAGGTGGCTCTTCTGAGCCTGTTCTCCATTACTAACAGGAATGGTCTGATTTGATTTACAAGGCCTACCTGAACTACGTCATAGACAAGGTATCATGACTAATTATAAAAGCTTAGGGAAACAGGATGAGAAACAGAATTGCTACCTATCACATCCTTCTAGATTCTCACAAATGGTGAGGAGTCATAGAAATGGGGAACACCCTTCTGCCACAGTGATAGCCTCAGTGCTAAAGGCAGCAGGGACATCATGGAAACTGAATGTTCTCAGCAAAGCAGTTTCAAATTCTTGGATCATTAGTCAGTGCTTCCCACTGCTCAGATGCCCTGAAGTAATTTGGATTCTTGGTCAAATACACCAAGCACCCTGCATTGTGCCAGCACTGGTACTGGTAACAAGGATCACTTAACAAGATGCCACAGTGAGGATCAGTGTCTGAACTGTTTCCTAGTTGTCATTTGTTGGTGATTCAGACAAGCAGAAGGCACTCGCAGTGCCACAGCACCTCTTCCTCACCAGGCACTTTGGAAGCAGGTCACTGACACCAGAAGCTGCATGAGCACCACTGGAAAATATTCAGTTATAGGTCTGGGAGGTGCTCACTACTCTAGATGCCCTGATCACTACCTACATTGTTTGTGTGTCCTTCTTCAGCTATGTGAAATCCATTGCAAGGGATCTAAACCAATGGACCCAGGCTGATAAAAACTATTGAAAACTGAAGTTAAAAGCTCCTCGACAACAAGAAGCTTGCACCAAGGCTGAGAAGTAACTGAAACACATAGAAACATTCAGCCCTTTATTCCCCTGACATGAAGCTTGAGTGGCAGCAGCAAATCTATGCATACCTGCAGATACCACCAGACTAGAAAGTCCCTATGTTTGAGCGCGGTGACCACACACACATCTACCCCTAAAAAAACGAATGTCTATTGCTCAAAGGCAAAACACTCAATTTAGAATATGCATGCAGGGAAATAAGAAGTTCTGCCAAGCTTTCTTTTCAAGGAATCATTCATGGCAATGGTTTCTCTCTCTTAGACCAATTTCTGACATCTCCTTTAATAGCTTGACCCTAAAGCTCAGAAGACAAAATAAAAAAAAGTTTCCATGTTCATGGACTAAAATTAAGTGGAGAGGAAAGGCAACAAAGGGCAACCCAGAGAAGACAGAATAACTGCTAAATTAAATAAGCCTGTCTACATTACAATATCCACTTAGTATTATAATTAATGTCAGCCAATATCCTTTATTCTGCAGCTCTTTTCCTTCACACTCTTTATATTACAAAATAATTTTGTGTTAAGAAATCATTCAGTGTGGAATTTTTGTTTTCTTTAATTGGCATCCAGACCATCATATAAAGTGAACAGATTTGTACAGCAAAGTAATACACTAAAGCTACCAACAATGCTACAATTTAATGAGTGAGATGAGTATGCCCACAGAGAGCTCAAACTACAGCTGAATGTTGTACTGCCTCGGAAATATGGAAAATGTGATTCATAGAGTCATAGAATCATCAGAGTTGGAAGGGACCTTTCATCTAGTCCAGCTCCACTGCAATGAACAGGGATGTACACAGCTAGATCAGGTTGCTCAGCGACTGGTCCAGCTAGCCTTGAAAGTATCCAGGGACAGGGTATCCACTAAACTCAAGATGTGCAGGCTTTTAAATACTTTATTATATATCTTCTTTATAGGAAAATGTGTTCTTCCTAAAAGCCACTTGGAAAAGGGTTCAAAACTCTGTTGAAAGGTAGGATTGACTCAGCCACTAGATGCAATATTCCCCTGCCCCATAAAGGCAGCAAACAACACCACCTGCCCTTGGAGAATCACACCCTGGCTGCTTTTCAAAGTCAAAAAGCAGGCATCACGGCCTGCTTT
The DNA here is from genome assembly GCF_002078875.1 of Numida meleagris. NCBI lineage: Eukaryota > Metazoa > Chordata > Aves > Galliformes > Numididae > Numida > Numida meleagris. The sequence continues at coordinate 68,127,581 of NC_034411.1, forward strand.
TGCCAGCACGTGGCTGGTGACACCTGCTTCATTAGATGACAAGGACATCTCATTTGTAATCAGAAGCTAAATTTATTTATAACTATCTTCAAGTGTAATGGACATCCTGCCAGTAAGAAAACGCAGTCATTAAAGCAAAATGTATACATTAGAATGAAAGCAAGAATTACACTGTAGACAAAATACAAAATTAATAATTGCGTTGGTATCATGTTGTATAAAAAAAAAGTCTATATTACTGATCTATATTCAATAAGTCTACACTACGCATTTATGCTGCAATATAGACTGCAAACTGGTAAGCCCCCTGGAAACAGACAAATTCTGAGAGAAGCAGATCATCTGGTGGTCAGCCTGGGAAATATTCTGTCCGGAAAAAGAAATGAAGGAGTTGTGTGTTGGTAAAAATTAAGCAGCATTACTGATGAAAGAGAGATCTGTCTGTCTTAGTTAAAGACAGGCACAACTGAAAAAAAAATAAAGATGTTAGACACAAACAACTCTGCAGTTACTATGGAACAAAGCCAGAGCTGATACTTCTAAGTGTGGGAAGGAAGGAATACATGTTAACACATTGTTGCTTTGGCAGAGATCCCAGGGTAATGACTGGGGGGTGTTCAGCTTCAACTGGAAAAGCACATTCAGTCCATCACAGAAGAAAAGGAACTCCATGGACTGTAAGAATGAACAATGGGAGCAGAGAATTTCTAGACCTTGATGATTCTTATGAACCACAAACCCACGGATTATCAAAATGTGGAGTCTTCAGAGTCTAAAGGACTTGCTTAAAGATGAGTGCAAGGAAGGCACTGCTTCTGTAGACAGCAACATGGAGGGGGAACATTGTTTAACATAATTACACCGTGGAGATCTGCCAGAAGCTGGCAGGTAACTCTGATCTAACTGGGAAAAGATGAGACACGTCCAAACAGGTATACAGAGGTTTATTTTTCTTCAAAACAACAACAACAACACAAGGCTGTAGAGGATAGCTTAGAGATAGTTAGTCACAGTGTAGTGCAATTAAGGAATTGCCCTGAACATAGTAAAATCAGAAAAAAAAAAAGAAAAAAAAAAAAAAGAAAACGAATGGCAAAGAGAACAACTGGGAAGACAAAGTGGACAAAGAAAACAGGGAACTGGCAGTGAGGTGATTTAGAGTCCTCTTCAACAGTAAGAAGAACCCTTCATGGGCTAATTATATTTCATACTTCTAAAAGAAAGTCTCCAGAATACTCAAACATAAATACCCATCACAAAACACTGATGAAATCAGGTGACAGTGTTGTAAAAACACTGTTATGCTCAATATTTGAACTTGCTAGAGCTCACTGAGAGAAGGAATTTGAGAATTTAAAGCTGCCAAGTTCTGCCAAGCAGTTCCTGTTCAGTTCCTCCTCGGCAGTCACACCAAGCAATGCGGCATTGGTGCGTGGGTACCAGCATGGAGCTACTCCTGCTCCCTCTATGCTGCCCCACAGGTTTAGCAGCCAGCGGGACATTCCTCAGTGCCGGCTGCAGGCAGGCTCATGCACGGCTTCCGGGAACGGTGTGATGAAGTGGGAAGAAAAGATGGATGTCCAATTTTAATAGGATACATTTAGGATGTGGAGGACTTCCAAAAACACACCGGGCTGAATTACTGCACTGTTTCACAAACTAATAAACTTTTACAATTGAGGTCACTGTTTGTTCATGTTTTCAAGTTGGAAGTCTTACTATCTCATTAAGTAGGTACAGAAAAAAAATGGGACTTCTTGCATAACAGTAAAGATAGTCATCTGAATAAATGTATTTCCACCGAAAAGTTACTTTACAAACTGCATACTGATTTTCTATTTCTTTTTCTGATTTATGAGACAGTCTTAGTGCACTGGCACACATAAAAGTTGCTTAGGATAAGACTCTTGTTTTCAACTTCAGTTTTTAAAAGTTAGACATTTTCTGAACTATGCTTTGAATCAAACACAGTATGCTTGCACTAAAAAATACTTCTTGAGAGTCAAGATGAGATGTCAGGTATGCTGGCAGAAAGAATGCATTTATACTTCAGATCTTTTTTTTCATTATATTAACTGTAACAGGCCAGCAAAGAGTACTGTCTTATCTCTATCCATTTTTTTTTCATCCCTTAGTGTATTATAGTGAAAACATGAAATGTCTCCCACAGCATTTGGCTTACTCATACTTTCAGAGAAAAATACAATATATATATATCTACATCACTCAAGAATTTTATAAAGATTTCTACTTGTCCCAAATAAAGAAGATATCATCTAGATCTTATTAAAGAACTGGTTAGTTCAATTAGCAGTCGCTCCGAGACACAGATACATGGTGTGAGATAGTGCCAACAGCCAGGCAGATTCCATGAGTAACAGTACTACCAACAGAGGAACAGAGTGGCAAGCAACCTCCGTGATGTGCGTTTGTTAGCACCTTCTAGAGACAAGCATTTTCCTGAAAACACCAGCAAGTCTGATCCCAAATGCAGGCGGTGAGAGCTTCCCTGAAGTCCTGACCATTCTGTTTCCAGCACATGTGACAGAAACAGGTATTGAGCTATTCATCGGGAACCAGGCAAACAACCTCCCACCTACAGACTTACCATCTGCACGACTGTCATCCATACACCCCATGGAACTTTCATGGGCTGCCTCTCAGCCTCTTTATTATCTCTTCACCTCAAACACACCCTTTAAATTACACAAGGACTATAAACCCCAATGCATTCCATTCTGAAATTTCAGATGATATGTATTCCTTCAGAGCTTTTGAAAAGTGCCAACTGTTTTTTGGTCTTTCCTACTGTTACTCACTATTTGCATACAGAAGCCGGTCAAAATGAGACTCCATTATTCCAGGCATTTGAAACACACAACACAAATCTGGGAGAGATCAGTCACTAAACTAACAACACAGACAAAAGCTGTGAGAAAAAAAATCTTATTATCTAAACTGAAGACAGACAAGGTTTCCTCCCACTGAATAACTTAAGGAATTCAGACTCAAATCACAAGAATCACTTGAGGTTAACTCAGAATATGTCTGTGAGGTGGGGTCAGACAGATGTGTCTTCAGTGTGTCCAGGTTCAAGACAGCCAGCTGAAAAGCAGGTCTGGTCTGTAAGACATGTCATTTAGCACAGGGCTGTGCCCACATTCTTGACTTTGGGGTCTCAGGGCTGGGAAAAACAAGCAAGCAGGCAACCGATCAGTCAATAACCTGCCTCTTGGCAGGTGTAGAATACAAGCACAGACCCACAGCTGTGTACTCCTAGGTCACTTCTACCTAGGAAGACCACACACGCACCTCCTGCAACCTACAAGGTACAGGTAAGAATACCATCTCACACTGAAAGTAGCACGAGGGAAGTTTTTTCTGCAATTCCACTGAAGAATCTACACTGCTACAGTCAAACATATTTAGAAAAAAAAAACAAAACAACAAATTCTCTTCATCAAGCACAGGAATATTCTTCAAACAGAAAGAAGTGTAGCATTCGTAGGTAGGTTTCAATTCCATTTCTTTTTTCTCTCCCATTTGCTTCAGCTTTTGCAGATAGCTAGGGGAAGCCAGAAGGATGCTCAGAGAGGACAACAGGTGTGTTTCAGCAGGTATCTGTAGGTGTCCCCCTACACCATGCAATATGAATTATTTGTACTTTATCTGCAATCAATAATAATGAATAAATCATTAAAATAAACTCCATAGAGACAAAGACTGTACCACATTGGTATGGATTCTTCTCTGTTAGTAATCATACACTTTGAGTTTATGCCAAACATGCCTATACTGTTCCAAAATTCTAGATATATGTGTTGTCAGAAGAATTACAGGTTACTAAGTAAATGATTTGTGAACAGCACAAGGTTCTTAGCTAATGGTAGGAGAAATGTCAGCATTGCTCATGACAGAGTGCTTCCTTGGCTCTGTGGAATGTCCACTATGGAATCCCAGCTGATGGTTTCAAGGAATTGAAATGACAGAAACCAAAACAGACAAACAAGCAGAGAAGTAAGCTCTTCTGGGAGCCAAAGACTGAGAAACTAGACACACTCCCACAAAACCCACAGGTTTACAATGACTCGGCATTCTCTTGTACTTGTCAGTGGCCAGTATCTGCAAGCCCATTGTTTTCACATCACTCTGCCATCAGACATTACCAGCAGCATGCCCTTGTGACAGTGCAGGCTACCTACATATCTGCAGTACTAGGAAAGTGTTGACAAAATGCAGTGAGTATAGGACCAGGAAGATGTTCAGGCGCTGGGGCATGGGGCACAAGGAGCAGCTGGAAGAGCAGAGACTTGGTACCAAACGGGAGCCAACCTCTCCATGGAGGTGGACAGGGACAAACAAAGAGGAGATGGGCACAAGGAACAGAAATTTTGATTAGAATTGAGGAAAAACATTTCACAGCCTTCACGAGTAAGTTGAGGGGTTTCAGTCCCTGCAGATATCAGACCCTTGACTAGACAATGCCCTGAGCAATCCCACTCAACTTCAGAGCACAAGCTAACTTTGAAGTTGAGTCTGCTCTCATTAGAGCTGGGAAAGATGAGATCCAAAGGCTTCTTCTAACTTAAATCATTTTTGTATTTATTTTGTATTTTGTATTTATCATAAAATGAGGAGAGAGCATTCTGCAAGTTTCCTGCCAGGAGAAAGCATACAACTCCTCACTTCCTAAAAAGCAGCCTCTCTCACAAGTAACACAGATGCTTCCGCTAGAGGTTCTCTCTATCTCGCAGTGTTATTTAGAAGCCACCTGTGACTTTGCATGGGCCTCAATGCCTGTGTTGTGACACCTGCTCCTGGCCACAGCACAAGAGACAGAAGGAAGATGATGGTTTCCACCAGGTCATGCAGCTTAAACTTCTGCTTGGCTAATTACAGCCTGGTCAAGCTCTGTGAGCTGGGACACAGATCCTTGTGGACACAGCATTCCTCATGCACAGCCTTCTCTCAACAGCAGCACTAGACAATCTAACAGTAGCTTACCACAATGAAATGGCAACTATAAAAAGTCAGTCCTAGGAAGCACTATGGCCCCTCGGTCTGCCTACAGTTCTCAAGGTACTTATGGAGTTCCTCTGACAGTAGAAGGAGCACTGTAATTAGCATAAGGAACATCTATCAAGGAAAAACAGAATATTTTATCAAAATAGCAGTTGTGCTTCTCATGTTGAGGTCTGCTTGAAACATGGGATTGGGAAATTCATCAAACACATCTGTTTTGCAAATGTTCATAATTCAGATGCTCCTTTAAACACACATCCTAGATGACTAAAGGATTCACTTACCCAAAGGTTCTCTTTTATCAAACTAATGTATTTAATTTTCATTTCAGAATTTCCATGTACAGTTCTAAAGTGAAAAATGACAGAAATTTTGCAGACTTGGGAATGAAGGATTTGGACAAGATGATAACTGATTTTCTTTAAATAAATTATACACAATGATACTTTTTTTTCAGAAGACACCACAGGAAAAGAATAACCCCTTATATTGATCAGCCTTTGCCTGTCTTTCCCTTCTTGTTTTGAGGAGCATTGAGTGAAGAAATATTTGATGACAGGCTGAGTTAGCTCACAGTGTGTGGCTGCATGAACAAACAGGCGTGAGAAGGAAAACTGTACAACAGAAAGTCTGCAAGGTGTAAGAAGTGACTAATATAGGAATAGTATGTACAAAGATACACTGTTATCTGATAACATTATATGTAGGCAAGCCATTAATTTTTTTTAATGTTTGTTTTGAAAGCTAAAGAGAAGGGATTTTCCCTTGCATGGGAAGATCTGAGCACAGAACAGCTCCTCAGGTTTTTATTTTAAAATGCAAGCTGCTAAAGGAAGAGATGCCTACTCTAGATAGTTTCCCATCCTTCCCACCAGAAGATTCCGTTTCCAGTAGACATAACAGTTCCTGAACATTGCCATTTTGGCTATAATTCTGCAAATCAGATCCTAGGTCAAGGAGTTTCCTCTCCCCTCTCTCCTCCTTCCCCTGTTCTCTTTCCACAGCCATCTATGAAAGGTTTGTTCACTATGACTATCCCCCAACTTGCCAAGCTTTACCTAGGAAACTCAGCACAAGCAGGGATCAACCCCAGTTCCTTAAATAAATGTGAAAACTCTTAACTACAATCAAATGAAAACACAGAAATTCTGTGGAAAAAAAGCATCTTCAGCAGGAGATTGCTTACAAGTAAAGAAGGTGCCTTAAAGTTGCAGGCAAAAGATGAGGACATAGATTTCGAAGCTCATGACTTTGCACTGTAACATCCTTCATGAAGGCATCAGTTTGTGGATTCCTCCTCACCAGGTAACACAAAGGACACTCTGCTGTCCAATTTCAGATGCTGGAGCTTCATGTGACCTTCAGGTGCATCTTAAAGACAATGAGTTAAAACTGGCCCTTCTAAGTTGCAATTCAGTTAGCCTGCTTTAGACGCTTGCCTTAGGGAGAGATGATGAGATGAACTGCACACCAGACATGCCTATTTGTCCTCCTTGATTATAAAGAGAGCGACTACTTCAGATTCAGATAGCTGAAATTAGAGGATAAGGATGCCATCTTGTATTTGTACATGAAGTAACTCAAACTAATTATATTCACCGTTTCAATAACATAATAATTTTGCTCTCCTATGGTATTTAGTATTACCAAAAATGATGCAAAATGTCATCTTAAGACAATTACAGGCCTTTCAAACAGGTTTTCTTTCATTCTATATAAAGTGATTCAGCATTTTTGTACAAAGGCATTGTTTACAGCACGTGAAAAGACAGCATCTTGTTAGTTTTTCTAATATGTTATTTCTGCAACCTCAGCAATGAAAGGATGTTACGGGAACAAAATAATCACTTTCTTCAGGTCCTCTGTGCCAAAATAAGCTTGTCTAATTTTTCAGATTATAGCAGCTCATCCACAGATACTACTTCTATCTGCAGATGTTGTCCTGCCTATGTCCTGAGGCCATTTCAGGTACAATAAAGTATTCTTCTGCATGCTCAATGCAGGCAGGAAGCCACTAGAGAAAGAAGGCTGAATTGCTTGGTACAAATCTCAAGAGGACAAAAAGAGAGGGAGAGATGGGACAGGAACAAGGCAACATGACAAAGAGAAAAAGAGCAAATGATACAGCAACATTAAAAGTAGAGCATGAAAACTGTTTTTCCACATTTAGACAAATGACGTTCACTGAATAGGCATTCATTCAATATTCAATAACGTTTTTAGCACTCCATGCATTATTAAATGCCAACTGGATGCATCTGCATTCAATCTGATTTATTTTTTTTACCTAGGTGTTTTTCAAAACGGTGTTTTATCTCTCAACAATTTCTCAAAACACCTTTATATTTGTCACCATTTCGAAGTGTGGATCTGACACACTGAAACCAGAAGTGTCACATCTGGCACTTGGTTTGAGTAGACTAGAATCTGATTTTTCAGAACAGTGCTCATTTTAGTAGATAGTTAACCCTTTAGGACAGAGCTTAGATTGCCTAAGTGGTACTCAGCACTACTGTGGGTCAGGTTCACCTGAATGCAGTGGGGTACATCATCCCTCCAAAATAAACATACAGCAAACATAGAAGCACTCAAAATCTAAGGAAAATTCTTTGATTTGTGAATGGCATGAGTACATTGACTCATTTCTTTTTTTTAAAGATCATTTTTTCTATATTTAAGGGAAAACAAATGAAAAAAGAAAGTGAACAACTCTACTGAGGCAGAAGTCAGCATTGAGGTCCCATTCACAGGACAACATTTTTCATTTCTTATAAATGCCAACAAAATAAGTGAATGTTTCAGCCTGCTACCCCTCTTGTCTTATTACCTATCTAGATACATCTTTATTTAATAAGGAATTATAACTTCATCATTGTAGATAAAATTTTGAGCACAAATCTTCTGCATTTAAGTTATTTTATCTTGATAGTTTAATATAACTTCTTTCCTGTATAAATCAAAACTAATAAATCTGTATTCCTGAGGCATTATGCCTTATGTATTAGATTATGTATTACAGACGACCAAGAATTATACTGCAAAAGTAATTACCCTTTCTCATTTTCATCTTCCACAAATTAAATGCAACCAGCAACCCTTCTAGACATCCACATTCAATCTTGCAAAAAGCACAGGTGAACAGTTCAGTTTTTCTTTCAGCTATACAACTCACAAGCATAAAGTCACACACATTGCAAAGTACACTGAATGGACAGAGCCTATTTTACTATTTAATGCAGCAGGCTGCATGACAGTTTCCTGCATTTTTTTTCTTGTCAATCAATCAAGCTAGTAATATTCTGTGGTTTTACAAGCTCTGTTTTTAATAGAGTGAAACATTTATTCTTAATATTCCCACAAAACATAATGTTGCACACGGGCTGCTAAGCATGATTTCCTCAGTTCTTCTAACACAGAAATCAAAGTAGAGCAGCTGAAAGGAAATGGTTCCAGCACCACTTTCTCCACTTGCAACACATTTCCTCACCCACCTCCTGAATGTGTGTGTTCCTCTCTGAGATAACATCTAATTATTCTGCAGTCTGACTAACCTTGGATGTAGCCTAACAGTAAGTTTCTCTTTGCTTTTTTTTTTTTTTTTGCTTCTTACTGATCCTAATTCATGTATGCATCCCTGCCAAATCATTGTAGAATAACAGTCATAGAGGTTTATTTGCCTTCACATTTAGTATGTTGATGAAGATGAGTTGAGTTGAATTTCATCAGGAGAGAGGAACGCAGTAAAAGTAAGATGGGCTGTTGCTGCTGGTAGCAGTCCAAGCAGTCTCAATATCAATGTTGAGATTACCTGTGCTTCTTGAAACTTAGGAAGTAATAAGCTGCAAAAATGTTTTGATGCTGACATGTTTTGGGCAAGAACCTTACTATTGTGATTTATGCGTTAGCCAGTTCATAGCTGGACTGAAATAACGAGTCTGGTCTTGACCATCAAATACCAAAGGCTCCAGAATCACAATGTAGCACCACGCTAAACAATCACACCCCAAAGACAGACAGTCTTCTTTGTCCTCCTGTACCCAACTTCCTGCTCCAAAGTTCAAACTAAAGTCATCGTCTTCATTTTTAAAGCTGCCCTTGGGTGGAGATCATTCGATGTCCAAAACATGTCAGCTCTGTAGTCTGTCCGATGTTTGGAAGTCACAATCTTCACGACTTTCAAGGGACCAAGTAAAATTAGGTTTATTTAAATGGAGCAGTTTTCTAAGGCATGGTGGCAACTGTCATTCTTTCCCATTCTTCTCTTCCAGTTAAGCTTCTGCTGTTCAGAGGCTCCAGTTTGTAACTACTGCCTCTGGCAAATAGACTCTAGGAGTTTTTGCTGGAAAAAGAGACCAGGGGAGTTCATCTGGAGACACTCAAGAACATAAGTAGTGTAACACAAACTCCGTCGAGGCATAAGAATTCACACTCGCAGTCTCAAGTTTAAAGGAGCTCAGCTGCTTGCTTGATTTTTTTTTTTGTTAAGACATTTTATGACATATTGACTACTGCTCTTCAAGATAAGTAACCTAACAGCAAAGAAAAGTATTGGCTACCTAAAAAAAATAACATAAGAATAGCAAAGCAGCTCGTCAGATATTTTTTAAATTGGAGCATCATTTAAATAAGTGTCTTCAAACAGGCATCTTTCATGCTAGTTATGCACCAAACTATATCTCCCTCATATCTACTAAGCACCTCAATTTTTCAAAATTATCAGTTAGAAATCTTCTATTTGGTCTACATAGCATTTTTCCAATCACACATTACAGCCTACCATTCATGCAATAAAAACAAAATACTTTGAACAATGTCTCATTTCAGAAATGCCACCATAATCTTCAACATGAAAAAAAAAATGCATTGAGTATTTTGGGCTGTGCATTAAAGTCTCTGCTCCTTCCATTTGTAAAAAAAAAAAGTGAGGATGGCAGAAAGCTACACAAACAGAGCAGCCTGTACTCTCCAAAAATGACCAAGTGCAGTTAACAGTGTTAACACAAACATGTATATCCATGAGCTCAAGTACAAGCCCAACCTGTTGTCAATAGTAGGACTGGCTCCCTGATCGGAAAGCAAAGAACAGTATTTCATAATGAGAGTTACAAACCCATTATTTCCGAAGCCTTACAGTTAGGAGATTCCACTTGCATTTTAACCACAGACCATGATAACAACATTATGTAGCAAAAACATCCTCCCATTTTTTCAGGTGTAACAACAGAATCCGAACTCCTGTGAAGCACTGCTGTTCTGGTTTGGCACTGCAGAGCTAGCAAGCTATCTGTGAGGCCGAGGAACTGGTACCTCAGTGAAAGACCTCTTCCTTTTTCCTCACCATACACCTGACCACTACTCAACACCAGTTCTGGGCCCCCTCAATATAAAGTAGATGCTGACCAGGGCGCATTTGAGGCCTCAAGGTGCTGGGGGCCTGGAGCACTTACCCTGGGAGGAGAGGCTATGAAGCAGGGCCTGCTGCAGCTCACGGAGAGGCAACCTTGGTCCAGCAGCACCTGCCAGCACCCAGGCGAAGGTCTCCAAGAAGGGCCAGGAGGCTCCTCAGTGGAGCACAGCCAGAGGAGAGGCCAAAAACGGAGAGAAGTGATGTTCCAGCTTTGTACCAAGAGAAACTTCCCCTTATGTAAGCAGCAATGCAGCTTGTCTAGAGAGGCTGCTCTCTTCTCTTTGAAGGTTTCAAAGCCCCACTGGGCACGGTCCTGCGCAGCCTGAGTCTGAGCACAGAGCCTGTGTGGCTTCCCCTCCAGCTGAGCTGTGATGCTCTGCTGGTGACAGAGTGCCGGGATTCACTTTATCTGTCTTTGGGGAGGTGGAAGAGGGACCTGTTCCTGGTTGAGGTCACCTGCAACAGTGCACTGCGCTCAGCTACCCAGCAGCATGGTAAGAGCCAGGACTTCCTGGATTAGTAGCTCTGTAAATCAGATTTCATAGTACTTTTCCTACACAAATGCAAAGATAAACTCGTTTGTTTGTTTGTTTGTTTTCTTTCATGAAATATTTTGGTATTTAAAGTTTTCAGTATTACATTTCAATACCAAACACAATCATCATTAGACCATACTTCGGTCAAGAATGCCCACCTGTGCGATGTCCACTTTTAGGCAAATACTGGTGTTTTCAGTGTAACTACTACATACATATTTTAAAAACCACACAGAGCCACCCACAGAGCTCAGTTTTCTCAGCCTGAGCCAAACACCTGAGAGCTCAGTCACCTAACAACGCGGCCGCTTAACGCACAGCGAGCACATCGCCTTGCCCAGCTCGGACCAGCACGAACTCCGTGCCGTGAGCTCACCGTGCTCCCCTGGGAACCACCTTCCCGTCGGGGGGCTCGGCTGCCCGGCAGCGGCTGGCTACCACCCGGCAGCGCCCTCCCGCCCGCTCTTACCTCAACGGCGGCGGCTCCGGGAGGCCGAGGGGGGCGGCGGGCGGCGTGCCGCAGGCGGGCGGCTGCGGCTCCTTCTTCTTCGGGCGCCACTGGGGGAACGCGGAGCGCCGCTTGGGCGCGGCGGCGGGGGTGCGGCGGCGGGGGGAGGCGGCCGCCCCCTCGGGCTCCGAGTCCTCCGACTCGCTGCGGCCGAAGAGGCGCTGGAAGCGGCCGCGCCGCGCCATACCGAGCTCCGCGCCGCGGCGGCGGGAGGCGAGGGGCTGCGCTGGGGTGCCCGCCCGCCGGCGGCCGGAGCCGGGGCGGCACCGAGGGCAGCGCTGCGCTGGCGGCGGTCTCTCCGCGGGCATGGACGGGGCGCCGGTGGTTGCCGCCCGCCGCGGTGTATGCGTTATTAAGGCGATCGCCTCTCGCCGTCCCTGCCCACCGACGGCCGCCTCGGTCCCTCCCCGCCGACGGAGCCGCGCCGCGGCAGGCTCCCTGCCGGTGGCACAGGAAGGGAGCGGCTGGCGTGCGATCCGTGCCCAGGGTGCATATTAGGGGCCATTATCTTGTTGTTGCGCTCCGACTGCCCTCGGGGGCGAGCCGGGCTCTTGGGCCACTGGCGGGAAAAGGCAGCGCCGTGGGGGCCCGCCACTCGCGGAGCCGCGGCGGGGCCCGGACCCACGGCCACCGGCCCCCGCCGAGGGGGCTGCGCGGGACCGAGGGCTCTCCTGGCCCTGCAGCGCTGCTTTGTGCACCAGCGCCCGCCGCGTTAATTAGCGAGCTGCTTATCCATCTCCCTGGGGAGAACTTGGCTTCTGCCACCCTGCCGGCTCTTCGTTATTCGTTATGCCGAGAAGTGAAAATCGAGCCCTTTGGTGGCGGGAAAGGGTAGGTGAGTTTCACAGAATCACAGAAATCCCAAGTTGGAAGGACCCACAAAAATCACCGAGTCCAACCCCGGGCTCCACACAGCACCACCCAAAATCAAACCCTATGTCTGAGAGCGCTGTCCCAGCGCTCCCTGAACTCCGGCACTCGGGGTCATGCCCACTGCCCTGGGCAGCCTGTTCCATGCCCACCACCCTCTGGTGAAGAACCTCTTCCTAACCCCCACCTGCCCCTCCCCTGACAGCTCCGTGCCGTTCCCTCGGGCCCTGTCACTGTCACAGAGAGCAGAGCTCGGCGCTGCCCCTCTGCTCCCTGTGTGGAGCTGCAGCCGCCGTGAGCCTCCCCTCAGCTCCTCAGCTCTGGGCTGAGCAAACCCAGGGCGCTCAGCCGCTCCCCATATGTCTTCACAGCTCTCCTCTGGATGCTCTCTAATAGCTGCTGTTTCACACTGGATGATGCTTTCTTTCCTAAATCATAACGAACTAGCATATATTTGTGCACAACACAGAGGGGCACTAACATTTTGGCAGTGTCTTGTTTGTTCTAACTTTGCTTGCTGCTGCTGTGACATTGAGATTATAATGTCTGTCAAAAATGTAAGCGTGAGCTAATGAAAATGCTAAAAGTCTGTGTGCTGGAAAAACTTTACATTCACTGTTTGGAAATGGCCATAATCGGCTGATAAATGACAAACACACTACATACATAAAGATGGACATAATTTAATGCTGATTTTTTTTATGGTAGGAAGACAAAGACATGAACAAGGCAGAGGAAGAAAAAATACAGAAAGAGTTTAACTGAGCAGTACACCCCTTCTTACACTACTGTTTAATCCTAAGCAATATATACACTTGTTTTGGGAGTAAGTTCATTTATTCCTCTAAGTTGTGTATAATTTACTTGACTAGTGGTTAACTAATCTATGAAGAAAGTGATTTTTCCCCAAATTAAAATAGTTGATGAGTACTATGTAATGTGCCATGACAAAATTGGGGAGAACCAGAAAGGTGGGCGGTTGTGCCCTCAGGAAGCACATCAAGAAATACTGTCAGTTTTAGTGAAGCAATTTCTATAAGCAGAATCATGGAATGGTTGAGGTGGGAAGGGACCTCTGGATGCTGCCTCATCCAGCCGCCCACTCAAGCAGGGTCAGCTAGAGCAGGTTGTTCAGGACCATGTCCAGCTGGGCATTAAATATCTCCAAGGAGGGAGACCTGATGATAGGTAATGTGCTGTCCTTAGTGAAAACCTTGGAACAAAGCAGAAGCCCTTCTTCCTGAGTGAAGGCAAATACACTGGTGCTGGTGGGCCATTTCAGCTAGCAGCACTAGGGAGAAAGAAGTCTGGACCACTTGCAGCCCCAGTTTCTCCGCTCTGCCACTACACCCACTAAGATGGTATGTTACGATGCAGATGGGTATGTTATGATGAACCAGCCACCCTTGAGTGGCCCTATCCTCACCTGTGGAGTTAGTAGTGTCCACCTTATGATGATGGGCAGCAATTGTTGACCCTCAGTTCTCAGCTCACCAAATGGTTGAGCAGACTTCAGCAGGCTTGAGCTTCTTCATTCCACAACAAAAAGATGTGTATGGACTTAGAACATACAGGTTCTCACAGAGCAGAGAAAAAGAGGAATATAAGGCAGACATCTTATAAAATACTTTCAGATTGTCTCAGCAGGTTTAGGATCAACATTAGAATCACAGAGTATGTTCACATGCTAAAAAATTTGCAGGGTTAACCATCTCTCTGGAGTGACAAATACAACATCAGTTTTAAGGTATCCAGCATTTATGCTTCAGTGCTAACATAAATTATAATATACTAATACACAAAAGTGGATGAAGGATATTTTGTTGATTCTTGTTTAGAGTTTAGTCAAAATTACATCTGAATGTTAGACATGACATTATCAGAACAACATGTGAAATCAGTCCAAACAGATTTATGGAGGGGTGGTACTTCTAGTCCTTGTTTCTAAGCTCATTCAGAAGATTTGGACCTTTTTGTTTTTTAGGAAAGGCATTCTAAAGACCATTAGTCAAGATAGAAACTCATTAGAATTACCCAGTCATTTAGGAAACTTCAAATGATGATCATGTTTATGTTAGCAGTCCTGACATATGTGACAGAACAAGTCAGTCCACCCTTTATCTGAAGCAACTCGGTTTTGCAACAGTTCGTAGTAATTCCTATCATAGAAAGATATTATGCAAGAAAGCCTTCTCCTGTTTGGTTTCATTCCAGCATGGTGAAAAAGAAGATGATTGGATATCTGGATTAGACTTCATCATATTCAATATCCACCTAGCTTGACAGCACACTGTATACAAGACATACAAAAAAACAAACAGGAGGATGATAATTTTGGAATGTGAATCAGGCCAATAGAGACTCAAAATCTGCAAAGCTGTTACAGATCAAAATAAAACACAACTTAATATAGCACTATTTACTCAAATCATTCTTCTTCCCTTTTAATTATTTCAAAGCAGAAACATTGTTCTAATACGGAACTGGTCCAATATATGACACAATATATGTTAAAAAAATCTAAATCTCATAATCAAATTATAGGAAAATAACTTCTTTTTTGAAAGTATATATTTATCATACTGTATATGTAGATACTAATAGGAACACACTATCATCAGCTTTGTCAAAAGTTAACTTATCTTCCAGTAAAACAGACACTTGAAAATTCCTCCAGAAATAGTACCCAAAAGCCAACATTTGAGGTTGAAGTGACTCACTGTCAGAATATACAAAGAGTGTGTTTGAATTCCCATACTTTGGAGCTACAGATGAAAAAGCAATAATGCACACAGGAGCCAGAATCCTGACTGTCCCACATAAAACACGCAAGATCCAAACTATGGTCCTGGAATCCCACATTCATTTGACAACTAGCCCTAAGGGCACCTAAATTCCAGAAGTGCCTCCCTGTTTGCCTTGAAAGTGCGCCAGGTGCTTAGGGACTCACCTCTTCCCATGCCCAGATCTGCCTCATTCTTGACAAGACTGAGAGTTTAGTGGCTACTTCTTGCCTAAGTCTGACAGAGCTAAGAATTAGGTTTATTTGGCCTAAATCTCCGCAGGGACTCCCTGTGGTTGACATATTTAACAGACATAGCAATACCAGGCTCTGTACAAAATGTCAAGTCAGCTTCCATTTTTTTCCAAGAGTCAGTAGCTTTTCAAGGTATGACAGAGAAATAGTGGCAGAAATAGTGGCCTTAATTCAGGAATATCCTACCTACAAGGTAGGATTTCTCACATTCATACCACAGTTCTGCCTCACAGTCATATTAGCACTCATGTTTTCTTTCCTGCCCAACATGACTACAGGTTCCCTGGCTACATTTGAAAAGAGAAAGAGTGAGTCCCACTCCATAACTTGAAAGAAAAGGCATAGTTACGTAATCTTAGTAAATTATAAGACATGGTGGATGAGATGTGAGTGATCATTTCTGTTGTTTAAAGACTGCCTGGAACCAAAGCTGGAAAACGCAACTAAATGTTATGACCAGGGAAAGCCAAAGCTAAGCTAGGCTAACCAAATTAGCTCAGGGACATACCAGCCAGAACTGCAGCTACAGGAGTAGGTAGGAAGTTAGAGAAGCCAAGAGACTCTTAAAACAAACAGCAGGACAAAATCCATGAAGGTTAGTGAGTCCATGTTACAGGAAAGGGCTTTGGAAAAAGAGTAAGCAGAAATCAAATGCGACTAGAACTAGGCAACCTGTAAGCAACACCCAGCAGTTTCAGATTCAACCAAAAAATAAGTTTGAGAGCTAACAAGTGTTTCTGGAATTGCCTTATGTTCTGGTAGGTGGAGCAAAACATCCGTCAAGCTGAAAGGAGACTATTCAGGTAGTCGATGTTTTTGCTGTTCCAGCTTCCATGATTTACCCCAGTCTGTCTGTTAGCCCTTGCCTGGAGGGGCACACAGGGGAGCACACAGGCCCTGGAGCTGTAGCTGATAGAGACACCTCAAACTCTGAGAGCATTTTTGGAGTGGGGTGAATTTACACAACCTCATGCTCTGAATTTCTTTTTACCTGTGCAGTCTGCATGACTAAACATAGTCCTTTAGGTTTGTGTGTTGGTTGGTTTCAATCTCCTTTCAAGGTATCTTTGGCATTAAACTCCATCTGTAAGCTGCTGTCTCTGTTGAAAGTGTGCAGTGCCCACCTCTTAGGTGCTAGTTATTAATTAGATCAAGCCCAAAACTCTTGTGACCCTTAGGTTCAAGACTGCACCTGTGTTATTCATTCTTCTCAAAGCTTGGACATTATTTGCAGTCCGAGTGTTTAAGGACACTTCTGCCAAACTCATTGATATTCTAAAGAAGAGTTTTATTTCTTAAATGGTGCAGTCCACAACAGATAAAAGCATGTATAATTTGTAATGAGAAATTAGCATAATCATTATTCAATTCAGTATTAATATGTTTTCTTATTCTTATTGGTGCTGTAAAAAGCAGACAATTTATCTGAACCTTTGAGTTGCATGTATTTTGACAAAGATGGAAGATGTCATATAGCCCTCCTTCAGCTTCTCAAATAAGAGTCCCACAATCAATCTCTGGGCATTTAAAGAGGCTTTCACGTTAAAATCCTACAACTTAAGTGAAGGAGAAAAAATAAGTCAATATGTAGTTCATGGGGTTGTACAACTTCAGCCTTTACCCATGAAAGGTGTCCTACAACATGGCCGAGGTGCAGCATGTGATCTTTCATTCCTGCATGGGTTTCACAGAATCACAAAATATCCCAAGTTGGAAGGGACCCACAGGGATCATTGAGTCCAAATCCTAGCTCCACACTTGACCACCCAAGATCATACCCTATGTCTGAAAACACTGCCAAATGCTTCTTGAACTCCAGCAGGTTGGGGCCGAGCTCACTGCCCCGAGGAGCCTGTGCTGGCATCTGACCACCCTCTGGTGAATCTTCTCCCAGTCCCCAAGCTGCCTGTCCCCTGACACAGCTCCATGCCGTTCCCTCGGGCCCTGTCGCTGTCACAGAGAGCAGAGCTCAGCGCTGCCCCTCTGCTCCCTGTGAGGAGCTGCAGCTGCCACGAGGCCTCCCCTCAGCTCCTCAGCTCTGGGCTGAACTAACCCAGGGACCTCAGCCGCTCCCCACACATCTTGTCCTCCTGACCCTTCATCATCCTCGTAGCCCTCCTTTAGATGCTCTCTAGTAGTTTTTTGTCCTTCTTGTACTGTGGCACCCAACCTGTACCCAGTGCTGGAGGTGAGGCCGCACAGCGCAGAGCAGAGCAGATGACCCCTTCCCTTGTCCAGTGGCAGTGCTGGGCCGGGTGTCCCCAGGGTACGGTTGGCCCTTTGGACAGTCAGGGCACGCTGCTGCCTCATGTTCAACTTGCTATCAACCAAGACCCCCAGATTCCCTTCCACGGGGCTTCTCTCCAACCTCTCATTCTCCAGTCTGTACATATATGCAGGGCTGCCATATCTCAGGTGCAGAATCCAGCACTAGCTCTGTTAAACCTCCCGTGGTTGGTGATTGCCCAGCCCTCTCATTTATCATGATCTCTTTGCAAGGCCTGTCTACCTTTGAGGGAGTCAACGATTCCTCCCAACACAGACATCCTGGTGTTTTTGTTTTTGTTGTGTGTGTGTGTGTATTTTGTTGTGGTGTTTTTTTTTTTTTTACTGCAGAAGTCCACTATTTATGCATTAGTCACTATCTTCACATAATAACCCCATCATGATACTAACAGTGAGAGTACTCTGCTTGATTTTTAATGCCAACTATGTGCAGCCAAGCAGATAGTCAAACTGATTTCAGTTATGAAATACTCAGGAATTCTCAGCGTAGGACATTAATTCTTGATAATACAAAGGTGGCAGTAGTTTTCATTCCTTCTCCAATTAGTTCACAGAAAAAAATATCCCACATGAAGAATTTCTTTCAGTGCTTTTATTCTGTTACCTTCTAAGTCCTTTGTTCATTTTGTTAATGACAATCCAAGGCAATTTTCTGTTAACTTAACTACATTTCACTGAAGTGTGGTGTTAAGTATAAAACCAAGACAACACATATATCTCACCTTGCTATCTTGCTCTGAGTATCCAAGTGTTGTGTTTTTCTGCTCCCCTTTAACAGACTTATTTTTTCTCTCTTCATTGTTCAGCTCACATTGTACTCAAAGATTTCGATCTCTGGTCTTGTCAGTTTGCATAAAGAATTTACATAGAGATGGATCCATCCCTAGTCTCAGGCTGAACACTAACATATGTAAAACACTACATGTATGCTATGTTTTTCGTACCAGCCCCTTTAATGTCAACACTGATTCACTATGACATTTGTTTAATATCTGAGGTTTTTCAATAAGCAGTCATTCCTTCCCGAAACTATGACAAGAAAAGGTAAAACAAACAGCTATGAGAAAAAAAACACTGTAACTTGACTGAAGCAAACGCTGTGGATGTTACTCAGAGGAGTGAACATTCTATGTTATGTTAAATTATATTTTTCTATCTCATCTTAGAAACTGAATGGGAGATGGGAGATGCTGCTTCGCAAGAAGGCAGGATACCATTGACTGGCTGGCAGTGATGTGCCACTCAGTGACTCAGGGACTCTGTGCTCCTCTGGAGTATGATTTAAAAAAAAAAAAAAAAGCACTCTGTTTTCCTGTAGTCGTGTAATTTAAAAGTATAATACTAACAGCATAAATGAATTCAGTTAAAAAATACAAAAATTAACATAATAACGATGCATTGGGAATATAATACCAGCAAGCTGTTAATTTACTGCTTAACAGAAATTTTATTAGCAGCCCTGGAAATTAAGCACATAGTTACCAGTTATTTATTATTATTTATGGTATCTAACAGAAGAGCTGGGAAATGTACAAGCATGCGGGAAGGTAGGTCTCTATCTTCAGTAATTTACAGTCTAAAACCAAAATTCTAAAGACAAGAGTAAGCATAGCTGATTAAATTGTTATGGGATATGAGTGCTGTGTGAGAAATTTAAGAGCTATCTAGTCTTCTGTAACCTAATTAGGGGCTAAAGAATCTTCAATTAAATATTAAAATAACCAGTTGTAATTAAAAGCATAACTGTTCCAATATGTCCACAGATAATACAGGAGAATGACTTGGAAACTGAAACTCTCTCTTCATAGTTACATTCATCAGTCACTTCCTACTGTTCCCTGTATGTTAGAAAGTCCATCCATTTGTATGGAAACTGTGTGAAATGAATCAGCCATCAGCTCTGTACTTTTCTGAGACCAATCTACGTCTTGTACTGTCCCATTAAAAGTTATCAAAACCATTGAAAGTTATAAAAAAGAAGATGTGTTGAAATAGTCTGATAAAGCAAACCAGTTATCGAGTCACAGGGAACAAAAGGATAAAGTGGCAGAGCTGTTCATCAGCATTTGCTTTTCCCATGATAATCAGTTGTGATCCCAGAGAATAAGGACGTAATATTTAAAGCAAGTGCTGAGAGTGATAGTGAGAATGCAAGCCAGGGAAGTTCTGCGGTCAATAAACAATAATTAGGAAGTTATCTACTAGCTAGTCTACAAAAAAGTAGATGAAGGAGAATGAGTAAGCTGAAATTTATTCAGAATGTATAACCATGCCCTTCCCAATAAGTTATCAAGGAAACTGTATAGTTACAGTTTGGAACAACAAAGACCTGTTATAGACCAATGGAAAGAAATAACAATCACTCAGTAAACAACAAGAAATCAAACAGTGAAATTCCTCCAAAACCTCTAATAATATCATTCTTATTTAAAATACTTGTTGATTAGGTATTATAGGTAAAAACATGGTAAAATTTATGTGGGATAGGAAGTTATGAGGGATAGGTAAAATTAAAGAAGTTTATGGGAAATTCTAGGGGTATCTAATAAAAATCCCAAACTGGCTGAACCAGCACTATAAGGATGAAGTGATGGGTAACAGTGGCCACAACTCTCTTCCCTTGGGGCCTGAGCACCCACTTGCAGATCACACCCGCTGTTTCAGGAGGCTGACTGCTTGTCTTGGGCCTAGATATGGGACACGAGAGAAAGACTGATGAAGTCTTTGGATTAATATCTATTGCTGTTCACCCATCTGGCCACAAACACTGCTGCCAAAAGAGACGTTGAGGAGATCACAGCTGACTACTGTGCTCTAGGGGCAGTGGTAAAGGGCCCATGGTGGTGATGTTTTTGATCTTACCAGTCAAGAAGGTGGCTTCAGCAGCAGAGGAGGATGAATCCTGCAGATCAAAGCCTGGGCAAATGGCTGGTGTCACAGGCAGGGTCTTTGGCATCTTTGACCATGACCGTCTTCTGAGAATGAGAACTACTGGGGGGTGATGGTACCTATGTGAGAAAGAGAGGCAAGAGCATCTTTCCCAAAGTCTTGCTATTGAAAAAGGCTTTAAAGCAAGTTCAGCATGGTTTTGAGATCAAAGCCTAAAATGAAGTGGAGAAACAGGCTGAGTTCAAGATGCTGAGCGAGGAAGGTATGTAGCAGATTAAAGACCTGAACTTCAGGAAAGTGGACATCAGCCGACAAGTGCTGATCTGCAAATAAAACCTCTTTGAAGTATGAAAATTGTCCATATGATTGCCCAATAAGATGGAAAGATATAGCAGGAGGACAAGTTGGATGAAGAGGGAACTTGTAGCTGATCTCAGACACAGAAAGGAAGTACAAAGAAAGCAGAAGCAGGAACAGAGTATCCAGAAATCTAGCATCATCACCTAGATATGCAAGAGTCAGATTAGGAAAGTCACTTAGGGCTGGGGTTAAAACCACCAAGAAATGTGAAGAGTAGCAAGAATGGCTTCTACAGGTAAGCATACTCAAAAGAAAGAAGAAAAAAATTGTAAGTTCACAACTAAATAGCGCAGGCAAGGTAGTGAGAGAGGATCTAATGACAAACTTGTGGAAAAAAATGAAGTACTAAATGCCTCCTTTGCCTTCCTTCCATTTAAATGGCAAGACCAGGCCTCTGTGCCTAGGAGCAAATGGAGGAATGAGCTGCTACCCAATGCATGAAGATTAAGTTAGAGAGAATTTATGTAATTTCAGACAGGTGATCACATGAGATACTTCCACCAAAGCTGAGAAAGCAGAGGTCTTTGAGAGGCTCTTCTTTATCATCTTTGAAAGACTGTAGCCACTGGGGGAAGTTACTTGTAAAAGGCAAGTGCTGTATCTGATTTTAAAAAGCTGAGAAGGAAGACCTGGGGTACTAAAGCCCGATCAGTTCTCGAATAAGTACTCCCCATTCTGGGTACATGAAAGACAGAAGGATGATTGGAATCAGCGAACAAATATTTCATGAAGGTCAGATCATCCCCGACCGACCTGATTGCCTTCTATGATGAAATGGCTGTCTCTGTGGATGAAAGAATTGCAGGTACAGTTTATCTGAAGCAAGACTTTCAACATAGCCTTTCACAGTATAGTGAGAGCCAAACCAAGGAGATGTGAACTGGATGGGTAGAGTGCTGCATGGGTGAAAAACTGGCTGTACTGCTGAGCTCAGAGAGTAGTCTTTAAGACCTCAAATTTTAACTGAAAGCTTGTTACCAGTGATATTTCTCCAGTGTCAGTCCTAGGATCAGTCCCATTTAATGTTTTTGTCATTGACCCTGCAACAGATGGAATACACAGTTGCTGTGTTTATGGACGATATGAACTGGTGTGATAGTAAGGTAGAGGGTGTTGAAATGATGGGGGGATTGGAAGCTGTTCAAAAGGATCCCAGCAAATGAGAGGAATGAGTCAGCAGAAAATCCACAGAGTTCAACAGAGGCACGTGCAAACTCCTTCACCTGAGACAGAGTAACCCCACACAACCACACAGGCTGGCTGGGGACTGGCTGGCTGCAGGAGTCTTGGTGTTGAGGTGCTGAATGTGGATCACAAAGTGCACTCTGGCAGCAGTGAAGGACAAGCATGTTCTGGTGCAGCCAGTAAGTCAAGGACAGTGATTTTTTCCTTCCAGTCAATACCAGTGAGGCCACTGGTAATTACACTTGCTATGGAATCTGACAGACTTCAGGATTTTGATTTTTTCCCCCGAAAACAGTAACATCCATCCTCCTTTTTTATGTGCACTGTATGCTTACTTTTTTTTTCCTGAGAAATCAGAGTGATTTAACAACAAGCTCATTAAAAAAATGTTGTGCCAATACAACAGAGAGAATGAAGAACTCACACCCAGTATTGATTTTAAATTCACACACACACTCAAAAGTAAATATAAACACTGAGAAAAATTCTTTCCCTGGGTAAAACCATTGAAGGACTTCCAGTCACACCATAAAAGCAATTTTGTTTGGATGGAGAAATCCTGTATTTCACTATGAAAGTGCAGTATTTCTTTTTGGAAAGCTAAGAAAGAAACAGTGTTCTAGACATTTATGTCCAGATATAATAGGCACACATCATTAGAATAGAGAGACAGAGAATAGAAAATCACTTTCTTGAAGCCATGGTGACTTGTATCAGCATGATATCTGGCCTACTGTACCTATGCCACACTGTGTTATTAATGAACCCCTAGGGTACTGGATACTTTATTGCAATAGTATGTCATTTCATAAATTAGCAAATAGACTAGATTATAGTGAATATCTGAATGACAGTATCATCAGATGCCTGAATTTGTGCAATGTAACAAAGAAAAGGAATGAAATTCTTATTGGAAGGACTATAAGCTTTATATTACTTGTTGATGAACAGCAGTTTAGCTTCAATTCTGGGAATTCTCGAGTACTAAATGACACAGGGGTGCTTAGTGTCTTTGTTGTACTTATGACCAGGTTGCCTTTGTCTCAGAAGATGACACTGTAACAATATTAACAGGAGGTTTCAGTTCAGATTAAAGACCAAACATCTTCCTGCCCAAAGAAGCAATGTGAAGACTGTTCAAATAGCCAGACAGCACAGGATTATTATATTATCCTCCTTATATTTTTGTTTTACTTCCTGAACATGCTGTGATTCAGCACCTGGTGATGCTGATCCTGGTGGTGATCCCGGGTCATGAAAGGCTGTATTTATGTATCAAACACTGATGGATCCAATCCTGTTACATACTGGGATAGTACTGACAAAGCCGTTCGCCTTTCTTTGTTTCAGTTTCCCCAACAGAAAAAAATGGAAATACTCAGAAATCATCATTCTGGTGCCTTTTGAGTACAAGGAACTTCCCTTGATAAGTGACATACTTGACAGAACAGGTACTACTTAGGCAACAAGCAGAAGGGTAAAACAATAGCTAAGTGAACAAATAGCTATTGGCACTATTAATATATTGAAAAAGAAAGCTTCTGATCTGCTCTATGCTAATAAGGAATGGAATATCCATTCATACAAATTGTACAAACACTGAAAATTTTATTTCCACTCTCCTTACTAAAACCAAAATGCCTTAGTGGGGCTACTACAAAGTAGCAACTCCAAGACGTGTTGTTCAAGGTGAAACAATAAGCAGCAGACATAGACCTAAAAGTTTCTAATGTCCAGTTACTTGTTTTAGCAAGATTACTTTTATAGTCTGAAACATGATTTATGGACTTTAATTAGAATTAAAATGGGAAATAGGTGAATTCAAACAGATAACTACTGTGAGGTAAAACGAGGACAGTTGTCTGCACAGTTCAATTATTTAAAAACATCTAGAATATTTTCACCCCACATAGAAGGAAACTATTAGTATGTGAAAAGAGCATGAAAGAAGAAATACATACAGGTCAGAGTGATTTTGTCTTCTACAAATATATCAATTCAAATTGCATCTGAAGAACATCATGTGTCATCAGACATGGTACTTCTGTCTTGTAATATTTCCAAGAAGGTCTTGGATGAGTGAATCAGCTTCTCACATAATTAATCAAATTAATTCTTCACTGTGACTAGGCAACAGTGAGCTATTTAGTTATATATAAATAGCAGCATTATGAGCTTTGTTTGACTTACTCACTGTTGCATGTTAAAAACTGTACATTAATTATTGTCACAATCTGTTTTCATTTGCATAATCAAAAGACAATAGCTAGGAGATGAAAACAAAATATTTTTTGCTTGCTGTGAAAACTGTTAGAGAAACGAAGCGAAAAATAATAATGATTGCTGACTAGTTCCTAATAAAGCATCACTGGAGTAAGTAAAATTCACCTATCTTTGGGAGTTTTTCCACTGATTTAATGGAGTCGTGATTTTATACAAAGAAGACACAGGCCTGAATAAAAGGAAATTTTGATCAACCTGCTAGAGCTCTTTGTTGTATATAGGAATAATCCTTACTGTGTGTTTATGTAGGTGCCATAAAATATCAGTTCTGTAAAAGCCACATTAAATTTTTCCATGTGATCAAAGTAATGAGCATCGTTATTCTAGCTACAGCAAAATATGCATGGGAATATTTTTTTCACCTTTTGTCCATGTAATTTTGCAGTAACCAAACGCTGATGTTGTCTTCACCAGCATGATCTATCTTCGTGGCTAGCTAGCCCTGCTTTGAGAAAGGGTGTTGGTCTGGAGGTCAGGAGAGGACCTTTAAAGTCTAAATTACATAGTAATTCTGTTTACAGATATTAATCTCCACTATCATTACACAAAAACATAACTACCCACAAAAATGTATAGCATCTGCTCCATTTCTCTTGTTTCTGTTAGAATTAGTGCATCTTTAATTATAATCTTGTTCTTTACAATCATCTTCACATTCCATACGTATTCACTAACAGGTGTTTTGGTTCAGCTGCCATTAGGCAATGACTCACTGTGTGTTGTCTGATTATGAAGTTTAAAATGGGGGAGTACTGATTGAGGATCTCTGGAATTGGAAATATGTTTGCTGAGCTCTGGGAACCTCTCCCTTTCCAATTCAGACTGGTTCATTCTGCTGAATCATGATGAAACGTGAAACATTAGGTAATCTGAAAAATAATAAGACAAAGGAGGTGATGGCTTTTTTATTGTATCTGTTTTGATATTCCATCTCAGCAATTACTTTTAATGTTAATTATTTATAGTCATATTAATATATCAAAGTTGGCATTCACTTCAGGTTTACTTTATTCATTCAGTAGCTACACTACATCTCATGCATTTGTCTACAACCAGGTTCATTTCCCCAACAGTGGAGCAGCATTTGCCTATGGAACTATTGTCTTCATAATCTCATACAGATTGTACAACGTGTCCTGCTGCATCTGTGTCTAGTAACTACATCAGCAGCTTGCTAGGAAGTTTACAAAGCAAGATACTCTAAGCAGCATGTTATCACACTTTAGGACTTACTGGGTTTTATTCCCTTCTTAGTATCTTATATGTAAATTCAGAAAAAGACTTGAGCACTCTGATGACGTTCAATTTTCAACCTATGAAGTGGAATCTACATGCCTGAGTCACGTGCCTATGTTCCTCATATTCAACATGAGGGTATAATGCAAAAGTAAATGTTTAATTTGTTTGGAAAGTGCCACAAATAATCAGCAGAATGCTGATTACACAGTGCAGCCAGCCAATGGTATGCTTCAAGAGCTGCAGCGGTCGACATTAAGTATGGTCTCAGGATATAAGTGCAGGGAGTATAGGCCACATGCTCGGTATGTGCACGCTGCTGGTTCTACTGCTAATAACAGTGCTGGCAGGCTTCCTGCCTGGGAAAAAAAATGAACAGGAGCACCTGGGACAGTGGATGCTTTTGGGACATTTACTTTTAAGTATCAGCTGGTGTTAGCTGCAGTGATCAGGCAAATCCTGTAACACAACTAAAACAATCCTTTTCTATAGAAGAACTTTGAAGACACACAGAAGCAAAGGGCAAAGAAAAAATATGCAGTTCTGCTGGATTTCTTGTAGGGAAACCCATATGTGCAAAGATTTCTCACAAATTTTATAACCAGGACAAATAATAATAATTTTTTTTTTTGAGATCCAATTGGAGATATCCATAAAAGCAGCCTTCCTCATCCAGAAGTTCCGGCAGGTCCACAAGACAGTGGTTTCCACACCATCCATGTTGGTTATGTTGTTCTGAGTGCATGGATAATGCTTCCAGGGGATCTCCTGCCCTTTCGTCTACTTGGTGCCAGTGTGTTTTTTCAGAGGAGCTACCCAAAGGCTATGCCCAGGGCATGTGTAATTTGCCTGTATTTAGGAGCATAAGGGAATGTCAGAAGAATCCCTTGCTGCTGATGCCAGGCAGCTATGCTGTGCCACTTGGGAGCATAAAACCCTTGCAACATGCCACGTACTGCGCGCCATCCTTCCCTATACTTCGGGGTGAACCATGCTGAATGCAAAATTACTTCAGTTTTCAGGTAACTTTATTTTAGTTATTTCAGGTAAACCTTAAATTTACGTGGTTTTGAATCAATATGTCCTGGACTTGGGACTTGCAAGAACCCTTGGGAAATAGATTGGGAAATTTTCACTGAGTATGTCCCAAATTACAGAAGTACCATGGCTAAACTTTTTCCTTAGAGGGTGTTGACAAAAACAATGTTTTTTTTTTTTTTTTTTTTTTTTAAATCTCTGATGATTTCTAACAGGGCTCATATTCAGAATATTTTCGTTTAATCAAAAACAGGCGCTGAGCTCATCATGATGAGCTCTTTTAAACTGGTACAAACAAAACCCTTTCTTTGGTCTTCTCTAATCTTTCAGATTACTGGAAAAGGCATTAAAACTCCCCAAATCATGTGAATCAGTAATATATGCATCCATAAAAATAATAGAATTATTGTTTATGGAAAAGACCGCTTAGATCATCTAGTCCAACTGTCCACCCATCCCCACCATGCCCACTAACCACATCCCTCAGTGCCACATCCACACATTTCTTGAACACCTCCAGGGACGGCGACTCCACCAACTCCCTGGGCAGTCTATGCTAATACCTCACCATGCTTCTGAGAAGAAATTTTTCCTAATCTCCTGAATCCCCCCGATGCAACTTAAGGCCATTCCCTCTTGTCTTATCACTAGTTATGCAGGAGAAGAGGCTGACCCCCACCTCACCACAACCTCCTTTCAGGGAATTGTAGAGAGCAATAAGGTCTCCCCTGAGCCTCCTCCTCATCAGACTAAACAGTCCCAGCTCCCTCAGCAGCTCCCCATAAGACTTGTGCTCCAGTTCCTTCACAGATTTGTTGCCCTTCTCTGGACACGCTCCAGGGCATTGATGCCTTTCTTGTACTGAGGGGCCCAAAACTGAACTCGAGGTGTAGCCTCACCAGTGCTGAGTACAGAATCTCTGTGCCCTGCTGGCTGCACTATTTCTGATACAACCCAGGATGCCGCTGGCCTTCTGAGCCACCCGGGCACGCTGCTGGCTCATGCTCAGCCAGCAGTCAACTAACATCCTGAGATTCTTTTCCTCTGTGCAACTTTCCAGCTACTCTGCCCCAAGGCAGTAGGATTGCGTGGAGTTATTGTCACCAAAGTGCAGGACCCGGCACTTGGTCTTGTTGAAGCTCATAGAATTGGCCTCAGCCCAGCGATCCAGCCTGTCCAGATCCCTCTGCAGGGCCTCGCTACCCCCAGGCACTTCGACACTTCCTCCCATCTCGGTGTCATCTGCAAATTTACTGAGGGTGCACTCAATCCCCTCAATCAGATCATCAATCAGGACAGTAAACAAGGCCGACCCCAAAGTGAAAATAAAAATCATACCTCAGCAGCACTCTTTAACAGACAAGAGGTTCTGCCCAAACAATCTATTTAGCAAGACTCATTTCAGTCCTTGGGTAAAACCCACACAAAGGCGGCAGTAACTGTAGCGCTTCGTTTCTCAGCTCATTTCCGACAGCACCATCTATTGGCTGCAGCCCCGTACCACAAGGACTGCCTACCCCCAGCACCCTCCCTCCCTCCCACCCGCGCACCTCGAACTCCCCGCGCTCCTCTTGACGCCATTTCCGCGGGCCGCCCCCGCCTCCACCCACGAGGTTCCGCCCAGAGTCGGGCGGAAGCGATTCCCGGGCTGAAGCTGGGCGGGGGGTGGCGCATGCGCGGGAAGGTGGGGGCGGAGCCGCGCTCAATTCCTGCCTGGCGCCGCTTTCCCAGCGTGGGGTGGCGGTGAGGGGTGTCTTCAGGTAATGGTTGTGCTGGTTCGTCCCGATGGACAGAGCTTTACAGTCGCGGGGCGCTGCCCGCTGCTTCCGGGGCTGCTGTCGCCCCGCCGCGCTGGTGCCCGGGGAGAGCGCACAGGGGCCGCCGCTGTAGTGTTCCTCCTTGTGCTTTTCTGTGCGCCCCGGCGTTGCTGATTCACCCCGGGTGGCCGCCTGCGAGACCCCGTGGGGCTGCTCACCCCCGCGGCGTGGGCTGTGCCGTGTGCGGAGCTGCGGGCGGCCCGGCGGGAGCTGCGAGGAAAGGGCCTCGGGCCTGTGCCAGGGCTCGCTGCGGCTTGGGAAGGTGCATGCCTGCTCTTTGCACACGCTGTAGTTGGGGAACTCTAGAGTTGGAGGCCTCTCTGGCTTAACTCACGGTGTTCCTTGGCTCCCTAGGGTAGTGGTCGTGGTATTGGGCTGCCAGAATTCTGGGCACGCTGGGACGGTGCTCTCAGACAGAGGGTTTGGATTTCGGGTGGTGCTCTGTGGAGCCAGGAGCTGAAATCAGTGATCCTTGTGGGTCCCTTTCAGCTTGGGGTATTCTGTGATTCTTTGTGCAAAATGTACGTTCAATGTGATGCAGTGTTATTGTTGATCTTGCCTGGAGGTGTGTGGCTGTGGGGAAACATCTTCCAACAGCAATAGTCACTTGTTTCTTTTGGGGGAGTGGGGTTTCAGTTCCAGCTGAAGAAACAAACTGATCTACATGTGCTTCACGATCCATTGGAAGAATGACAGATGACAAAGATGTGCTTCGAGATGTGTGGTTTGGAAGAATACCGACCTGCTTCACTCTGTATCAGGATGAGATAACTGAAAGGGAAGCTGAACCTTATTATGTGAGTATCACAAAGATAGCCGTGGACAGTCTGATCCCATGGTTCTGTTTGCTTCATTTAGTCACATTGCACATGCTGTTAGATGTGTAGGAAAAGCTTTTTTATTCATATTCCTGGAGCCTTCTGGGAGTACCTTATGACCATGCTGTGCAGGTCGTCCCTCTTCACAGCAGGTTCAAAAACTTAGGTTTGTTTCACCAGTGAGATTGGGTTACAACAGGTAATTAAGATCTTGAGAAACTTATGAGAAAGTTCAGTGAATAATTAAATGGAAGGCAGAGGCTGTACATACAAGCTCACCATGAGTGTATGTTCTTGAAGGTTCTTAAGAAGGGGGAGGACTTGTATGTTGCCTTCTTGCACAAATAGCTTCAGGTAGAGCTTTGTGCCATCTTAAACGCAAAAATTAGTCGTACACGTAATGTCAATTCATAAAGAATACTGTCTGCAGTTTTTCTTCTGCTTGTGGATAACTTCTGCTTGTTTTCTTTAAATGTTAGTAGCTAGGAGAGATCTAGTAGAAAAAGGACCTAAGGTGTCTTATCAGCACAGCGACTGGACTGATAGCTGACAATACTGACAATGGTGGTGGATGCATTTGAGTTGTAAGCTGAAGTGCTTTCTGTAATCACGTGCCTGTTTTTATAGAGTGCTCTGCAGTTTTCATCCTTTCTGCACCTTATAGGCATTTGATTGATAGGGAACGTTAGCTGTTTCAGTGAAACTTGAATTTGCAAAGTAACAAGTATGTGGGAGGGAAAAAAATCTTTTACTGAGTTTGTGATTCCAAAATCCTTCTATCTTGTCATATTTCATTCCATGCTTTATAGCAAGTACTAGTGGATAGAATAGTATTTAATTTATAGCATTTCTATTTTGTCATTTTCTGATTTACATGTGTCCTTAATGTGTCTTTTGAAACCTAATAAATCGTTAATGCTTTTCATTCAGGAATGATAGTGCTCAGCTCTCTGTGCCTTAGTTTCACCACTGGTGAAACAGAAGTACTTTCACTTCTCAACCATTTGCCAAATGCATCTGAAATATTCAGAAGTCTCTGACTTAAAACTCTTGAAAATATACACGTACTTTTAATGTGACTCTTACACAGTGTGCACAAGTTTTAGTATATAGACATGCAGTCTTAATCTGTTTAACATCAGTGTGAAAACCATAAAGCCACGTTATCTTATGTGTGGTCAACTTTCTAATCCTTAAGAGATAGTTTTAAGATGTCAGTGTCTCTTTTACTTAATCTACTTCAAGTGTGCACAGAAAATTTCAAGGCTTAACTCTTTATTCTGCAAAATCTAGTTATTCATATATCATAATTCTCAAATTTTAGGTTCTCCCTTTTGCAGATCATGGTGGAGCTGATAATATAGTTTTGCCTCTTGAAGGAACCAAGAATCGATTTTAAGATTTTACATCATGGTTGAGTTCTCATGGTTTCAATGTGCTTCTGTGTTAATGTGTTGGTTCTGATCTGGAGTGTGTTTCTGAAGCAAATGTTTGGTTTTTTCCACTTACTGTGCCCAGGTTTCTAGCACAGAACAGTTTCAGAGCCTCCTGACTGAGCCTTTTTCACACAAAGCTGAAGATGTACTTTGGGCCTGAGATCAGTCTGAGTTAGCTGCTAATTGATATTCAATTTATGGGATCAAAATGGAGCTGAATTGAAATAACCTGCTCTGAGCATATTTAGCAAACATTCTCAGCACTTGACACTAGTTTTTCTGCTTTACACATCCCCTGTTATCACACCTCAGTACCTGCTAAAGTAGATATAACCTCTGTGTTCCAGACTGCTTTTTGTAAATTGGAGGGAAATACTGGCATCATTATTCGTTTCAGTTTGAGTGGTGTAGTTGGATACCCTACTTATACGCATGTATCACTCCTGACATGTCTAACACAACATGGCATTGCATAGGAATAGCAGAGCTAATTTAAAATGATCTTGTCTGTCATTTTGGAAAGTAGTGACATCAAGACTCTTCAGCTCAAGTGAAGCACTGTGCTATTTCTACCTCTGCAGAGGTAGAATTCTCTGCATAGTTACGTTGCAAATAGATGTGTCAAGTTTCTTTAAAGTGGATGCTTACATTTGGAGTGGAAGTGTAGTTAGGAACATCTAGGTTGAACTGCTTTTATTGCTGAATGATCTGCTTTTTTCCTCAGTCCACAAAATGGCTACCATTTTGATTTAAAAATAGTGTACGGTTTGTCTTGATGCAATGAACAGTCAGAAGCAGCATGTACTGGGAGCAGAGTACTCATTGGCTGAGATTCATTGAGGTGTGAAGAACAAAATTATAATGGAATGCAGTCATAGCATGGTACTTAGCGCAAGGGACTAGCCGCTGCTGGATCACTCTTTATGCTTAGCAAATGTGAAAAGGATTGTTCTATTAAAATGTCTATAATAGTGAGCAATGTAAAGCTATTCTGAGTTAGGTTGCTGTATTTCTTTACCCTGGATGCACTGGTGATCAAACCAGTTTCTGTTAAATCTTGAATTCTTGTATTTTACCATGTTTTGCATGCTGCAAAGTGGTGGTTTTTTGTTGTTGTTGTTGTTAATGCAGGAAAAACCCAGGTATTATTTCTCAGTGAAGAATATATTGCAAGCATTTACTTAAGCATTAGGAATTCTTGCATTTTACTTAACTGGGAATGCCTTTTGTAGAGGTTATTGCAATTAAATGCTGTAGCAGTACATGATGTGCAAAAGGAAGGTGCTGCAGTTTGTGTAGTTTCAGAGATAGCATGTACTAAACTACTAGGATTCATTTTACCTTGTAATGGTTTTGAAGTTTTATTTTTCTTAATTTAATGAGAACTCCTAATCTTATTTCAGTTTGCTTTTTTTTCCCTCAACAGTTTTGTGTTGTTATTTTGATTTAAGCTGAGAGTATATGAATTGCGTGCATGTTTTTCACAACCCCTTTCAAAGACAGGGTCAAAGGCAGTTGATTATTGTTGGGTCTTAGTTTTAATCAAGAGCTAGTAATTTACTTTTATTTTAAAAAGGAGTAAATAATTCTACTGGGCATGGCCATTGACTTGCTGGGTGGCCAGCAGGACGAAGGATTGGGATAATGGACCCCCTTTACTCTACCCTTGTAAGGCCCAATATGGAGTACTGCATCGAGGTCTTGGGGCCTCAGCACAAGAAGTGGATAGAACTATTGGAGCAGGTCCAGAGGAGGGCCACAAAGATTGTTCAGAGGGAAGGAGCACCTCTCCTGTGAAGAAAGGTTAAGGGAGCTGAGCTGGGGTTGTTCAGCCTGATGAAGAGGAGGCTCCAGAGAGGCCTCATTGTGGCATTCAAGTGATTCAAGGGAGCTTATATGCAGGAACGAACCGACTTTGTTACACAGTCTAATAGTGATAGGACAAGGGGGAATGGCTGTAAACCAAAAGGGAAAATTTTAGGTTAGATGTTAAGAAGAAATTCTTTAATCAGAGAATGGTGAGACACTGGCGCAGATTGCCCAAAGAAGTTGTAGATGTTCCATCCCTGAAGGCATTCATGGCCAGGTTGGATCGGCTCTGGGAAGCCTGATCTAGTGGGTGGCAACTCTGCCCATGGCAGGGGGCTAGATCTAGATGACCTTTAAGGTTCCTTCCAAGTCATTCTGTGACTTATGAATTAAAATGAATGTGAATTTGAGTGTTCTTCATGTTCTCAAATGGTAATTTCATGATTGTTAACACTGAGTGATCTGTTTATCTGGTCTTCATTACTGTTACAGTGTTCAGTCTGATCCCAACAGGTCCCCGAATATCTATTCAGATTTATACCATGTACTGTACTTCAAGTTTATGCCAGCTTCTTGTTTTTATACCAAGAAGAAACACAAAATGAGGGTAAG
Organism: Numida meleagris; assembly: GCF_002078875.1. NCBI lineage: Eukaryota > Metazoa > Chordata > Aves > Galliformes > Numididae > Numida > Numida meleagris. The sequence goes on from NC_034411.1 coordinate 68,160,730, forward strand.
GCACCTAACATTTTGGGAATTCTTGATGCTTAAAAGGAATTTACCTCCTTAGTGCTTTAGACTTATATTCAGTATTTTTGTAAGTTGATTGCTTGTAAAGGACAAAAACTGTTTAGGCCTTCCAAGCCGCAAAGCTCAATCGGAAGAGGGTTTTTCAGTCAGATTTGTTATGCAGCACAGTGAGTGGCAACCATTATACTAATATGCTATGGATCAACAGGCAGCATGGCAGAGTGAGTTGGTAGACAACTTGAATCATAGAATTGTCTGGGTTGAAAAGAACCATGATGATCATCCAGTTTCAACCCCTCTGCTGTGTGCAGGGTTGCCAACCACTAGACCGGGCTGCCCGGAGCCACATCCAGCCTGGCCTTGAATGCCTCCAGGGACGGGGCATCCACAACCTCCCTGGGCAACCTGTTCCAGCGCATCACCACCCTCTGAGTGGAAAAACTTCCTCCTAATGTCTAACCTAAATCTCCCCTGTCTCAGTTTAAAACCATTCCCCCTTGTCCTATCGCTATCCACCCTTGTAAGCAGTCGTTCCCCCTCCTGTTTATACACTCCCTTCAAGTACTGGAAGGCCACAATGAGATCTCCCCAGAGCCTTCCCTTCTCCAAGCTAAACAAGCCCAGTTCCCTCAACCTTTCTTCATAGGAGAGGTGTTCCAGACCTCTGATCATCTTGGTAGCCCTCCTCTGAACTCGTTCCAAGAGCTCTGCATCTTTCTTGTACTGAGGGCCCCAGGCCTGGACACAGTACTCCAGATGGGGCCTCACAAGAGCCGAGTAGAGGGGGACAATCACCTCCCTCTCCCTGCTGGCCACTCCTCTTTTGATGCAGCCAGAACATAGCTGGCCTTCTGGGCTGCCAGCACACACTGCTGGCCCATGTCCAGCTTCTCGTTCACTAGGACCCCCAAGTCCTTCTCTGCAGGGCTGCTCTCAAGAACACCTTCCCCCAGTCTGTATAAATGCCTGGGATTGCCCCGGCCCAAGTGCAGCACCTTGCATTTGGCCTTGTTGAACCTCATTAGGTTCTCGTGGACCCACTTCTCCAGGCTGTCCAGGTCCCTCTGGACGGCTTCCCTTCCCTCCAGTGTATCGACTGCACCACTCGGCTTGGTGTCATCTGCAAACTTGCTGAGGGTGCGCTCAGTTCCATTGTCTGTGTCATTGATAAAGATGCTGAAGAGCACTGGTCCCAAGACCAAGCCTTGGGGGACACCACTTGTGACTGGCGTCTACCTTGACATAGAACCATTGATCACAAAATCAGAATCTTGAATGAAATTGATCACAAACCAGAACTCCCATGGAAGGGGAAGAGAAAAGTAGAAGTGAGAAGATGAGGAAAGCCCCAAATAGAGTACTGTTCTGAAGATGTAAGTTGCAAAGTGATATTTGTTGTTTGAGAATGCTATGATTGGGTTGATTGGCACTAAAAACTGTTAGCTATATTACTTTCAGTTGACTTAATTTAGCCACGCAACTTAAAAAGATAGACAGAAGTAGAATGTGGAAATAATATTGGGAGTATCGAAGTACTGGTCTGAACGTAAACAGTATAGCCCCTTGGTAGGGCTGCTAAGTTGAGAAGATGCTGCAGATGCTCAGCATCTCTGAAAAACGGGTGGTCCATATTAATTTGGTTAATGGTTGGGTTTTGTGCTTCAAAGAGGCCCATTGGGAATGTTGGCAGCATTCTGTTAGATTCAGTGAAATGCTGATTTATTACTGTTTATGATCTCTGAGTATGTTGAGTCAAGAAGTAAATTGTTCTTCTAGGCTTCAAACTGAATTTAAGTATTTTACAAAGGAAGTTGGCCGTGCAGTTTAAGGCTTATGTCAACTATTGTTGTAATTGTTAACACTTTAATAATGGATGCATAGATTTCTTTCCTGTATGGTTGTGCCACATGCAGCATGCTGAAAATTGGCTTTTATAGCAATCCAAATGGGTCTTACCAGAACATAACAGCATTAATTTAACTTCAGATATCTCTCAGAAATAATAAGGTTTTAGTACCAAAAATATTTGGTTTTGATTAGAATTGCCTGGATTACTTTGTCTTGGGAACAGTCACTGATTATATCGTTGTTCAAGTCTTTGAGGTACCAAACAATTGTCACTTGTGTGTGAATGACCTCATTGGACGTGTTAAGATCGTTCACCTTTTAAAACTGAAAGCTGTGTTCAATTACATTGTGGAATTAGGCTCCTGTTAAAAAAAGCAGAAACAATCTAATGATGACAGTGAGAGAAACAGATTGACAAAGCTTTTATGTAAGCTTAAAATTTATTTTTTGAGAAGTATGCAGATTTGTAACCCAGTGCAGAATTAAATGAACAACAAATCCATTCTCTTTCATAGGAAGTTATTCTTGATTTACTGTCTGTCCTTCTCATTTCTGAATCTAATACTTATAATAATTTCTGGTATTGAGGCCAAAATACTTTGATAATATGAGCTTTAGCTGCTCTAGGATTTCTCCAACAACGTTCTAGCAGAGAGGAAGTTTTCTTTAAGGTAAAATATATCCTTACGTAATTCTTGAAGTCTGTATCACAAACATTCATATAAGATCCGCTATTATCTACTTACTATAAAGAAAATACTTTAAGAAGCATCAGTGGGAATGAATACCAATGGAAAACGAAAGTTTATTTTTCTCTAAATATGTGAAATAGAATCTTTATTTATTACTTAGCCCTGTTTTATTAGTAATTGGGAAATGAGAATAACTGTACAGGGTGTATACAGTTCACTTAAAAGCAAAGCTAAATCTTCTTTTACAAGGAGATTAATATTTTCTCGTTAGATGCTGAAATGCATACAGACTGTAAATGTCCAGTGCAGTTGTCGATTTACTGATTGATGCAGTCTGTTTGACCTTTATTACTGAGCACAATACCGTACTTTTAAGGGGGTTGGGAGTGCAGATAAAAAAAAAAAATGTGCACAACATTCTGTTTTGGATAGTGCATAACATTACACTTGAGAGGAAAAAAGTAATACACCAGAAAGCTGTAAGAAGATTTCTTATTTCAAATGATAGAATACTGACGCTTTTCTTGGTAGTTTGAAACCATTACTGTTTGTCCTGAAAGAAAGTAGATTTAAATTAGATGTTAGGAAGAAATCCTCTACTCAGAGGGTGGTGAGGCACTGGCACAGCTGCCCAGAGAAGCTGTGGGTGCCCCATTCCTGGAGGTGCTCAAGGCCAGGTTGGATGGGGCCGTGGGCAGCCTGAGCTGGGGAGTGGCAACCCTGCCCATGGCACAGGGTTGGAACTGCATGGGCTTTAAGGTCCCTTCCAACGCAAATGGTTCTATGGTTCTTCCTGATTTTAGTAGCTGGTCAGGTTAAGTACTGGAAGATTTGTAAATAGCCTTAGCTAACATGTTGAATTGGCAAATCAAGAGCAAAGAAATCAGAAATTGCCACCTACTGGAAATGTAAAACGCACTTGCAAACCAAGCCCTTAAGCAATTGATTTCAGTTATGTTTGGTTTTTTGATTTGTAGAAATTTCAATTTTGGCATATTGGCTGGTACACACTCACTTATTACGTTCAGTATGAAGTTCGAACATGTATTTATCTGTTCATATGAAAAAGTTAACTTTGTTCTTTGACCTGCTGCAATAGGGAAAAGCAGAAATTAGATTCTAGTCCTTTGCCTCCCACTACATTGAAAGAATGAAGCACTTATTTTGACCTCTTTTGTTAGACTAGTGGATGCTGCTATTGTGTAACTTTTAAATGCTTAATTTTGTAGCTTTTCATTAACCATTAATAAGAAAACCATCAAAAAGAAATCTTACCTTTAAGGGCAAAAAAAAAAATAGAACGCTGACTGAATTTTGGTTATGGAAATCCATAATTTACAGATGTTTCAGTAAATTTTTTGTATACCTAAAGGATATATATATATTTTTTTTCTTCCAGTTGCTTTTGCCAAGAATAAGCTACTTGACGTTGGTAACAGACAAAGTGAAGAAACACTTTCAGAAAGTAATGAGACAAGAGGAAGTTAATGAGATATGGTTTGAATATGAAGGTACACCGCTGAAATGGTGAGTTTAAGTTTGTGCCTTAACTCAATGTATTGTGTAAAGATTTTTGAGTTTAGCATGGTGTCAGTACTGTTCCTGAACTAACCACTTCATTGGGTTTCAAAGAAGGTGGAAGAGGAGGAAGGTAGGGAAAATGTTGATTGGGGGAAAAACTGAAGAAGGTTCAGTGTTGAGCAGACTTCTAATTATTCTGTTTGTAGCTCATTTATAAAAGACAGAGGCTGTGCTGCACGCTTGATTCTATTATTATTGTTCTGTTTTGTGGTCTGTGAAAAACACTTTTTTTTTTTTTGTCTGAGGGTTTGGAGAATCAGACTGATTCTATCTTGTTTGATTAGTTTTTATGAGTACTACATACCAGTTTTCTTTTTTCCTATTTCTGCTTTGAGTTCTGAAAAAACATTGAGAGCTGCAGTATTTGCTAGGCTCTAGGTTTAGATAGCATCTAAACTTTTGTTTCTTTGGAGCCAACCTACTGTAATGCTTGAAAACATGTTTGTTGGTTTTTTTCTCTGTTGCAGAAAAGTGAAAAAAACTAGTGTTTTTCATAGCTAGCTGGTGTAAAGCCAGCTTTAGGCATCTACACAAATTATTTGGAATTTAACAGTAATTGGTCTCTTGGGGTTCCATGGTGACCTTGTGATGAATACTGTCTTAAACTTGGTATCTTGCTATCTGTTGTCCAGCACATAGATAATTTTAGGTAGGAAATTTTTACTGAAGCTGTAACAAGAAAGGAAGGCCTTTTATTTCAACCAATATAGATCTGTATTTTCTGTAAGTCTTCAGATACCATGATATTTAAACCAGATTTTAAAAATAGTTAAATTATAGAATATAAGTATAGGATAAAAATATAAATTTTAATTTTAGAATTAGGTAGAGGTTGCAAACTGATGCAACATTGAAATGAAAATAAAGTAATTATGGTCTCTTAATTATGGCTCTGATAATGTGAAATCTAAGTATATGCTGAGAGAAACAGCTCCACTAATTTTAGTGGAGATGCTGGTCTATCAAAAATTCTATCTGTAAAACTCTGTTAGTATAATAGTAATCCCCTAAATAGCTGAAGCTAATTTCAGGGAAGACCAAAATACCAGAACTGAGAATTAGTTGAGCTGGTAGTTTGTAGAGAGAGAATATCAGAGTGTTAATGCTTAATTCTTGTAAGTTTTACTTCTGTGTTCTGAATCAAGCAGAGCACCTCCTCTATGAGGACAGGCTGAGAGAGCTGGGGCTGTTCAGCCTGGAGAAGTTTTCTGGGAGGCATGATAGCAGTCTTTCAGTATCTAAAGGGGGGGCTATGAGAAAGAAGGGGACAGACTTTTTAGCGGGGTCTGTTGTGATAGGACAAGGGAAAATGGTTTCAAACTAAAAGGTAGGAGATTTAGACTTGATATAAGGCAGAAGTTTTTTATGATAAAGGCAGTGTAACACTGGAACAAGCTGCCCAGAGGGATGGCGAATGTCTCCATGGATGGAGAGTCCAGAGGCAGGCTGGATAGGGCTCTGAGCAACCTGATCTAGCTGCAGGCATCCCTGTTCATTGCTGGGGAAGCTGGAAGGGACCTTTAAAGGTCATCTAATCCAACTCAAATATTTGATTCTGTGATTGATTGTAATATTTCTAATTACTTAGTTTACTCTGTAAGGTCATTTTTCTTGCCATCTGCCTTGTGTCATATTTGGCTGAGATGCAGAGTATGGCTTTTCAGCTGCAGCTCTTCTGTTTTGTAGTGAGTACAGAAAAAGTTTGAAACAGTTTCAAATTCATGCTCTGCTCTACTCAAACCGTGCTCTTGGAAGAAAGTGCAGTTCTCCCTGTTTGGAGTTCCAGGAGGTGCCTGAGGCCTCCTGTCAGATTGTTGGGGCTCAGGAAGAGGAGCTCTTTGCCCACAGGTGTGTGCTAGGGGAAAGCCTGTGTATAAGGAGTTGCCAGAAGAGGTCAGCAGACTCCATAGCAGCAGAGATAAAAGACAATGGATCAAATATTCTCAGGCATCCTGCAGTTACAGGAGCTTAAGCCTGTAACTTCATTGAAGGAAATGCAGGCAGATTCTGTGCTTCATGGATTTGGAAAATAGTCTCCCAAGATGGGAAAGGAGTAGAAGCATGTAATTCTTGGCAGCAGGAGGAAGGCTCCTTCTCCACCTGCATTTCTGTAATTCATTTCTCATTTTAAGATCTCTTTTGTAGCTGTCACACCTTACCACTTGCTTTCTACCCATATCCATTAATTTCTCATTTGAATGTGGGTTGTTATTCACACCCCTTATGCTCATAGTTGAAGGCCTTACGCACCACGCTGGCCAACCTGAAGGCAAAGATACTTTTGCCCCACTTAGGTGTTTCCCACCTCTCCCTTGCAGACTTTTATCCTTAAGGAGTGTCCTGTGATTGTAAAAACTAAGATCCTGTTGCCACACGAGCTGCACAACTAGTTACTGACATGCATTTATGTCTCCCTTGGGCATTTCTCTTTGGTGAAATAGTGGGCATGCCACCTAGTCCCTGAAGCTGTGTATCACTTTTGATATATTCAAGATTTCCCTCTTCACCAATTACCATTTGTGCCTATGTGAATAAACAGCAGGGACTAGTTGTCCAAGTTTAGGACAAAACGTGCCAGTCTCCTGCTTGCCAAGAAGTTGCAGATAAACCTTCCTAATAGCAAGTGAAGTTGGCAAGTGAGGCTTGGAGTCCCATCTACTGTAGGAGTGAATCTCCTATCACTATTACTGCTTTCTTTTTAGTGTGGATGTGCTGTTCAGGTTGCTCTGTGGTTTCCCTGGAATTTCCAGCTCCCTGTCTGCCACTGGAGCGCTAATTGCAGGTGGAGATGGGGCCTATCTTTCCTTGCCATAGCTCAGAACCTCTAGTCTTCCTCATGTTGTGAGTCTCCATTTGGTTCTCCAGTGACTGCAGATCCACCTTCTGTGCAGCTGGGCATTCAGGATCTCATCTCTGCAAAGTCTAGGTGAAGGTACCGTTAGTGTTCTATCTTCCCTGACACTAAGCAGTCCACTGGCCTCCCACAGCTCAGCTTGTTGACAGCTCCTCCTCCATCAACGCATCCCTCTGTAGGCAGGGCTGTCACCTCTGCCTGCACTAGCCCTCAGGAGAGATCCCAAGCACTCTTGGCAGCTTCTCTTGACAGCTTGAGACCTCTTTCAGAGGCTCAGGCTAAGTGGAGGCATCTGATACACCAAGGGAATTTTCTTCAGTGGGTGCTGGGCGAGTGCATCCTGTACGTTGCAACTGTCCTTGTGTGCAATTGCTGAACTTCAGTGGAGTTTCTGTCCCTCTTCTGTGAATTATGCTCTAGGCCTGGCAGTTATGTGAGGCGTCTGTGGTACCAGTGGAATGGATGCCTTACCCTGCCTAGTTAGGAACTGGCTAAAGACAGGGCCAGAGCACCATTTGATCGCTACTCATCTGTCACTTTCAAAAGGACTAAAGTTCTTAAAATTGTGTTTTCAAGGGCATCTCTCACACCTTGAAACCACCTTCTGTGTAATAACAAAAGCAGTAATAAATAGAGAATGGCTAGAAGTCAGTGCTGTTCTACTTCTATGGACCAAGGTCTTTCCAGAACCAACCATTATTCTATGCAACGTTTGTGTTTTTTTTTTAATGAGACTTTTTGGTCTCTAAAATGTTTTTTTCGTATTTTCCCCCCACTTTTTTTTTCCTTTTCCATTGGGAAATTATAGTCTTTAGTTAAGACCAGTTTGATTTCCCCAGTCCCACGTGGTGGGGTTGGGGGGGAATTGGTTTTATTTTTTAATTATTTTTGGGTTGTTTTTTTTGTGGGGGGGGGGAAGGGGGAGGGGGAGGGTGTAAAATATTACTTTTGTGGGTTGGATGTTTCCCTTAGCTCCTGCCCTGTTTTTCTCCTTTCTTTGGTGGTAGCAAATCTTTAAAGTCATGCTTGGGTTTTTGGATTGTGATTTTTTTTAATTACTGTTACTGTAGGTTCCTGAGAGCATCTGCATGTTTCTGTAATTGCAATGAATGTTTTTCAAATAAAGGTTCAGAAACAGCATCACAGCAGTACTGCTGGATGCAAGATCTTTAATGAGGGAATACTGATCCTTGACACAAGGTAGATGCACTCTTAAGAATGGAGTTTGAAGGAATGTTACTCTTTTTCATTTCGTTTACATATTGACAAGTCCTCTTTTTTTCCCCATTTCCTTCTTAATGCCTCTCTTAATTCTCTGTCTTGGTTAAGAAATAAAGTTTTATTATGAAGGAAATATAAAGAATAGCTTTTATCTTATGTGGAGCGCTATTGTTTACAGACTCTTAAAAATGCTTGTAACTGCATCTCAAAAATAAATGAAATACAGCATTATGTACAGGCATTACTTAAGGCTTCTGTGGGCTTCAGATTAAATGCCAGTATGTAAACTGGAATTTGAAGCAGGAAGAGTCTTACCTGTCATTACTGAATTACTCCTGTTGTGAACCTTACTCATAATGTGAGACTTCATTTCTGAACAGAAAATGATTTTTCTCATGGTCTGGTGTCATCATCAGTCTCAGGTGTTCAGCTGTGAACTAAGTGATTTTAGGGCTGACCTCTTCAAGATGAAAAGCATATATAATCTGTGCAAAGCACAAGGATTTTACTTAGAAACTTGATTACGTTTATTTTGTTATTTTTGCTTGATAGAAAATAGATGTAGGCCAGTAATGGTTTGGTGTCTTTTGTAGCTATATATAATATAAATTGAAAGTTTTTTCTCATGTTCATGTAATTTTCAAAGGAAATCGGATTTTTGTTACCTACTGCACCTGGAAAAGCACTTTTGCTGAAACCCTGCTGAAGAACTCAATTCATGATTGGCAGTTAGTAAAATGCCTTAGTGATAATGCTCAAGTTTTTACCATTGAATCTGGATAAATCTGTATGTAGTTATCTGTATGCTTTATCCCCCCTCCCGTAAGGAGAAAACAGTTATAGATCTCGGTGTATTTCCCCTGTTCTCTTAAGAAGTTCCAAATGCAATAGATAAGTTCAGGAATTGTGCCCTTCTATTTTGTTAATTCTGCTGTTGTGTTTTTGGCATGGTTTTACATGGGTTTACCAGTAGAGGGTGCCAAAGTCCTGTTTATGACAGTTTAGCAAGTGAGGGAATTGGCTCTACACAGGTGCTTTTAGAGTAATACTCTGTTACTGCTTTTCTGGACTTCTGAGACTCATTCTTGCTCGACTCTGTGTCTTCTATTCAATTCTATTTAATTTATTGGAGCTGCTGAGTTTACAACTAAGTGTATGCTTATCTTTGTAGGATCAGAAAAATAATAAGATCTTTTCAGTTTGTTGAATTTTTTTTTTTTTGAAAGAAAAGAGAACAGAGCTTTTCATATTGACTGGAAGTTTTATGTATGTGATAGATGTGACTTGCATTGCTGGAGACTGCATCTTCTAATGAATTTAAAAGGGGTGAAGTTACAAGACAAAAGTGAATATTTGGAGAGAGCGGCTTTGTATGTGTTCTCTAGTTGAGAATACCATTGAAATTCAGAACTCTAATCTGTTTTTCCTCCCCTTGATTTGATAGTAAAGATGAAGAGATCACCATCTATCTTTTTTTTTTTTCTTTTGATCCTTTCTACAGATAAGTCATTTAAAAAATTCTGCTGCTTATTCTCCACTGACAACAGGCAGCTGGGAGAGAGAAGGCATGTTAAGGGTCAATGTGGGATAAACTTGTGTTTTTCAAATGCCTGAACAACTTTTGTCAGAACAGCTAGTGCTAACACTGTTGAGCTTCTTAACTGAAAATACTGTTCTGAAGGATTTCACAGGGCAGCTGTAGACTGCTTATGCTGTTGCAATGCTAGCAGTGTTTTATGCGCATGGCATTGGGACCACTGGTTTAGGTATTGAATATGTGAATTCCAGGCCTGATTTTACTGTGAACAGTAAGTCAATTATACCTGTCTGTGTAAATTTTTTTCTGAGTAAACAAAAATGAACACTGTGGGAATAAAACAGCTAACTTATTTATGTAGATATTCTGTTTTATGTAGAATTAAATGCACAGTTTTGGTGTTCATTTAATCTTTTAATTTTCTAGGCATTACCCAATTGGTTTGCTGTTTGATTTGCATGCGTCAAATACAGCCCTTCCTTGGAGCATCACAGTGCATTTCAAGGTAAAATTGAAATACACCTTAGATTAAGATCAACTGAGCATAGAATTACGTGAAATTCAGAAGTAATGAAAAAGTTTCATATTTGTTCTTATTTTACAAACAGATAGATGGTAGGACTTTCTGATGAGGAGAATATTTGTTCTTCAGGAAATGTGTAAAATTTCCTGAAAATCTACAGTTATTTTCCATGAACTTGTATGTGCTTTCAAAATGACCTTCTTTTGAAAATGATTCTGTTATAATTTGAAAGTCCAAAATTGTTTTTCAAGGTAAGTTGTGAGATTGTATCAGTACAGCTGAGTGGATAAAAAGGAAGAACTTTCCATAACACTTCTAATTCAGTCAATTCAAGTTGACTTGAGAAGTACTCATCCCTTTGGGCACATTAACATAGATATAAGATACTGCAGAAATCCTTGAAGTCGGGGAGTTGCTGTCGTTCTTTGAAGTTGTACTTCATGTAGGTCCCCTTTAGAGAACTGAGTGAAATGAGTTTGGTCTTGTGGCAGTTTAGTCACAGGAGAGACGTTACTTTGATTACGCATCGTAAAACCATTAGGTACGACTTCATGGCACTACTGATCTTTGCTCAGAAGAGAACTTGTGCCAGATTCTTTCATGCTCTGAAATGCATTGAGAAGGTGGTACCAGGTATGTTGTGAAGTCAGAACCACAAGCAGAAATCATGATGTTTAACTATGAAATGTTGGTTTGTTGTTGTACTACAGAGGTATAAAAGAAACAATAAAATAGGAAAGCATGCAAAGGAAAGTGTTAAGTTTGACTTCAGTGTGTGAGATTTGAGCATACTGGAAGGCATACTGGGAAGCAGTGGTATTGAATGTTTTCATTCAAACTGTTCCTCTTGTGAAGATGTTTTACAAATGATCTTTCCAATAGCAGTAGTGTGATTCTTTTTAGATGTATACACTGGAATTCTGTGTTCTTATGATTATGTAATTTTGCACGCTGAAACTTTAAAAGTGAATGAATGTAAAGATAGGGATGTTTTTGAAACCATTATAATTGCTACACTTCTGATATATGTCAAAGAGGGGTGGGGTAAAGAAACTTCCCTACAGTTTCTTCAAAACAGCTTGGTGTCTAGTTTCATAGATTGTGATTTAGTTGTTGCACATTCTGAGAGCTCTGGAAGACTAACAGTGACATGAGAGGATGTTGCTATCCCAGAGTAGAGCTGTCTTGAGAAATGCAGCACCCCAATAATTTTCAGTTTCCTGTATTGATGAAAACTGACTTCAACTGTCTTTATATTGCTGCTTGCCAAGAGATCAGCTAATTTAAGTTTTTCTCAAAGGGATACATTACAGATCAGCAGAAATAACTTACTGCTAAGGAAGTGTTATTTTAGAAGTTTTTGTAACTTAGTTTTTAAAAACATAACACCTTGGATTAAGCACCTGTTTAATCTCTTCTGCTGATTTTGATGTAATTTGAAAGCTTGTCTAAATTAGCCCACCTTAATGCTTAAACTGAAAACATAACCAAAATGTATCAAAGTATGTCAAAATCTTGAAGGCATTTTCATGTGCTATAATTCTTTACAGTTTGAAGAGTCTAGGTGGATTGCTGCCTGGATTATTCTTTTCATTTGTGTGTAGTTAATCTTCAAAGAACCATATATTTCATTTATTTTAGCTACTGTTAGATTTTTTCCGTGCTTTAATTTTTGCTGCCGTGGCTTTCTTCTTTCTTTTACGAAAGTATGCAGGCAAATAAAACAATTATTCCTTTTGTTGAAGAAAGAATTTATTCGTATCTGCTACTGGTATGCAATAAGACAGCATTGATTTGTATCTCTAGTAAAACTGAACTGTAGTTGTCTTAAATAGTCATACTTGATGTACCTGAACAGAGAACTAAGGTTCGAGAATCCTGTGAAATTGTAGTCTGGGAAGTTGCTTCTGTTATTAAGTTATGGCTTTATGGAAAAGTAGGAAATTGTATCCTTTCGCATTAAGTTCAGCATGTGTAGCATTACTCATGTTCTCAGCGTGGTAACCAGCTCTCTGGATTTTGGGTAGTTGGCAGGAAGTGATGAACTACTCTGGAAATGCTATTGCTAGAAGAGGAAGGTAAATCAGGTATGCTGGGTGAAAGGCAAACAACTTTACTCTGCTGAAGCCCTTACCTGCTGGCCCCTGCTTTTCCATGGGTGACCTGGTATAGAGGAGAGGTTCCAACTGCTTTTGTATAGCATTAGGTGTCTTCTGTTCTTGGTTTTCTTAGTTCAAAATAGGGTCTGATGGACTGAAAAGGAAGTGCTTTTCCATGTAGAACATAAATTATGGAAGTTAGGAGACATTGTGAAAACCAGAAGTATAAGTGAGGTGTGGGGTTTGTTTTTTTTCTTAATAAAAAGATTTTCTCCAAGAAAGGACTGCTGATGGTAACTAAATACAAACACACGGACCTTTCTACTGCCACTGGCATTTAATGCTGTATTATTGGTGTAATTTTCTGGAAAATTACCTTGATGCTGACTGTCACTGTATAAGCAGGTGTTTTGTGAACTCGAACGGATACATAAATCTGGGTGGAATGGAGTTACGAAACCATACTACTGAAACTATGCTATGGTTTTGGATCAGTTCTATATAAGAAGTTACTTAGTGCTCCTGTCTGTACAGATGATACTTTCCTCTTTATGACTAAAATTATGCTGTGAATATCTACTGATACGTGAAGCAGAACTTCAGCTTTCTAAGACAATCCTGGCCAACTCTTAATAACCTATCTTTTAAAGATATAGAGTGAATAGGACATCAGTAATAGGAGTATTTGAATTAAAGCTGCCAGTGAGATCTCTTAAAACTTTTCGCAAATCTCATAGTTGCGTAACTAGAGGTGACTACCAGCTTGTTTATGATTGTCTGTTTCTTCAGGGAACTGAGTCAAGTTATTTACATTTCACTATTTCCTGTATAGGCAAGTAGAACTTAACAACAAACAAGAAAGCTTTGTACTCAAACTATGTAACACATTCTTCTTCTGTGCCCTATTTTATATAAGTGAGGATGCCATATTTCATGTTGATAGTCTCATGTAGGTAAAATTTAGTATGTCTCTAGTTAGATGTAGCAGTGTTGTTTTTATAAGTTACCTCTTTTGTGTTTGGGTTTTTCAGCTTCTACTCACAGTACCGAATAGGAATGTGCCAGTGTTTTTGATCTAAAGGAAAAGAGATAATGCCAAGATCATGGGAATGTCTTCCAGCGTGTTACCACTTAGAACCTGGGAAAGTGAATCATCTTACACCTTTGTACTACTTTCTACTAGTTCAGCTTGCTTTGATCAGTTGTAAATATCTCCTTGCTATTCTGTAGACCACGCTGTGTATGTCCTTTAGAACACATCCCCAAGGAGCGACATTTGCTATCATTTGAAATTCATTGAGGGAAAATCAGCATGGAGATCTTTGTCTGTAGGGAAAAGCTTGAATATCTTTTTAAAGACCTGGCAGTTCAGTACTTAGACACATGTAACTAGATAGTTCTTGAATTTGTTGTCTTCTCAAAGCTAGCTAAACCTTAAACTTTAAACTGTGAAAGTCAGTTTGTAGGTTTCCATATTGCTTGACTTTAGGTACATTTGTTCTTTGATCTTTTTTGGGGGATGAGAGTGTCTTGCTTTGAATTCTTGCATGTAACAAACTTTTTTGATCTTGAGATGTAATATTTCTGATTGTTCTTCTCTTCTGAATTGGTTATGAGAATACACTTCATTTGAACAAGTTAGTTAAACTTCTAAAAGTATTTTACTGGCTCTTGCAGGTGTCAGCTGGCAAAAACAATCCCAGTAATGTATTCCATTCATCTTGAAACCCATTATGCTTAGACACTCAGCGTTGTAGGATCTAAAGACAGTGAACTTTGCTCTGGAAAGATGACTTTTATTTCTTGCTTGTCCTCTCTAAAGTCTTTATACTTGGCCGTACTGATATGAGAAACAAGCTTTACTTATGTCCTCTGTTTTCTAGTCAGCTCTATGCCCATCGGTCTGAAGTAACTGTAGCACTTCATTGTCAAGTTAGATGCTAAACGATGTATACTTTCAGGGGAAAGAAATCCGCAGTCTTCTCTTCCCATTGTATTCGTGGTTTGGGAAGATAATCCTCTTCTTGATGCACAGATTCCAGAGTCAGGGTTCAGCATCATAGAGAAAACACTGTGTGAAATATTAAGCCTAGAGAAGGGAGGAATTTGGGGATCTTACAATATTTGTTAATACCTGAGGGGAGGGTGCAATGAGGACAAAGCCAGTCTTTTTTTAGAGGTGCCCAGTGGGCGCAAACTGGAACACCAGGAGATACTTCTGTGCTGTGCAGGTGATAGAGCACTGACATAGGTTTCCCAGAGAGGCTGTGGGGCCTCCTCCTTTGAGATCTTCAAAACCACCGGGACATGGGCCTGGGCACCTTGCTCTGGGTGTCCCTGCGCAAGCAGGGGGTGTGCTAGGTGGACCCAGAGATCCTTGTCAACCCCAGCGGTCTGTTGATTCAGAAATTCTCTAAACTCTCTTCAGTAACCTAATGAAAGGGAAACTATTGTTCTTATCCTTCCAGAAAGGGCTATCCCCAACTCCTTCATATTGCCAGTTGTTAAAGGAGGAGGGAAGGTATGGCTTTCTCCGGTAGAATGCTGTTCCTACTGTGACTTGTTAACTATGTTGTAAAACCCTTTGAAAAATCTCCTGTTATATGTATTTCCAAAATGGTTTTGACAGTCCTTACGAAAGCTTTTTTCTGAACAGCTAATTTCTGATGGGTTAAGAGGAAAAAGCCTCTTGTAGAATAAGAGATGAGAAATATAAAAACATAGAAGTATGTGGCAAGACCATATTACAAAGGAGTGTACTAATGTTACTGCTTTGGCTTGATTCCAGGAGTTGTGCTATGCAGTGTAGTCAATAAGCAACTGTGAAAAGGGAGTGGATATGGAGGGGATAAAACATGCAGGGTTTTTAAACTTTAGAAGTCTAAACGGGATGGATTTCTGATACCGAATACTTGTATTTTAAGATGGCAAATTATACTGTCAATAAAAAAAACTACACCTATACCTACACAATGATAAGTTTCTGAGTAGTTAATATCCAAAGGCATCTCTTTTGTACCTGAACAAGATTAGTACTATACTTCCTCAGTAGGTGAATAAGGAAAGGCAGTTATCACTTACTGAGTAATAATTGTACATCTGCAATGTTGAATGCACTGCACCAATGCTAATAAAATAAAAAGGATATGGAATCATGTTACACAGTCTAACAATAGACATGTGTATTAAGTAAAATTGGACAAAGATTTCCAGCATCTTTGAGAATAAATATTTGCTAATGGCCTATATGCTATAATTCATATATGTGGATGATGATAGCTCGAGGAAACTTTTTCTACATAAACTTCATTGAGAAGTGGTAGGAATTGCTAGAGAATTGAGCATATGCTTGAAAGCATAATTAAAACACTTTCCTGAATTTGGGAGGTACGAAAGGGCCTAAATACATCTAGCTATGTATTTAAATGTTCAGGTTGAGGTTGAGTAATTTAGAGTAATTTCTAGTTCTACAGAAAATTGTTCAACTTTAATTTTTTTGAACATTTTTCACTGCTAAACCTTTCTTTCATCAGTGAGAAAATAGATGTTATCTTTAATAAGTAGAAAGTTGAAGTCTGCTTCTGTTGTATAAATATAAACTGGATTAAAATCTTTTATTCTTTGTCTTCTGAGGTCTGTGATACATTTATTTCTCTTGATCTATCTTTCTCTTTGTAGAATTTTCCGGAAAAGGATCTTCTACACTGCCATTCTAAGGATGTGATTGAAGCTCATTTTATGGCTTGCATAAAAGAAGCAGATGCTTTAAAGCACAAAAGTCAAGTCATCAATGAGATGCAAAAAAAGGATCATAAGCAACTGTGGATGGGGTTACAGAATGGTAATACACTGCATCAAATGTTAATTATGTTTAGTACTACTGTGCTAACAAACATTTTAGGTTTAAGTAATGTCATGGAAAAGATCTACCTTATAAAAAAAACAAAACAAAAAACAGTAATTATGTGATAGCCCAAAAGTATTGGGGTATTCAGGGAACTTGAATTGGGTCAGGAATTGAATTGAGTCATGACTGTTTAAACAAAACAAAACCAAACCAGCAACAAAACAAAATGCTTATTGTACTTTCGTGCAACTGGTGGTCACACCTGGGGTGGTAAGTGGTGTTCACCTTAACTATCTTTGATTGTAAAAGAGAAATAGCTCTCCTCTAACTTTTGCTGAGGGATTGTCATTGATAGACAATAAATACGGACTTTCAGTAAACTCCCCTTGTAGGTTAATAATTTTACTCCCTCCACCCTCGCCAAATTTTAGTTTTTATTCCTGGTATTACTGTGGCTTTCGCGAAGGCCTTTCATTGGTGAGTACTGACTTGGAAAAAATCAGCAAAATAATGCAGAACAGAACATTATGAAATAATTAATGCTCTTCCTTTAAACAGAGGGCATGAATCTATATTGAAGTGTAAAACATAACTTAACTTGTTATCAGTGTCTCTTCCTGCTTAACATGGTTATCAGAGGCCTGTAGGTTGAAAAGCTGTGTATAGGTTTCAGAAGCTACTGACTGGTAAAATAATTTTCAGTATGTTTTCCTGATCTCTGAAGTTGTTGTTACTATCATTGCTGGTAAATTTATGGAAGATTTAAGGGTTAACATGTTTAACTATGTTGAGCTACTAAACAGTTAGAATTAACTTCTTCCCATGTCTTAAAATTAAACAGGAAAAAATCTGAATGCAAGAAGACTTGAGCCATATGTTTGCTTTAGACAGTGAGGTGTCAAATTATTTTGGGTTTGGTGTGTTTATTTAATGAATGTGGGTTTTCTAATTCTTTTTTCTGTTAAGTGGTAAAGGTACTTCTGTAATAATTCTGAATTCTGCGTGCTTACTTAGAAACTCTGGTTTCCAATAGTGATTTAATTGAAGCAGTGTTATAAATTGAAGGGTTATCTTAACCTGACATTCTGACTAATAAGATCTTGAGAGGTGCATGAAATATGTGCAAAATTTGTTGGGTAAAAATGAATTTTATCTGGTTCAATTCAAAGTATTTTAACTGCTTGAGAGACTGTTTTGTGTAGATATGGACAGCAAACTGACTGATGTAAATTTACAACGAGTATATTAGTGAATAAAGTGTTCTGGTCCACTAGGAGTAAGAATCCATAAGAAAATACGTTTCCCTAAAGCCTGTATTATCACGAGTCAATTGAAACTGCATTTTTTATAATTCTGTAAGAAAACTATATTGTGGTATTAGTAGCATTTGTCTTGCAAGCTGTTCGGTTCAAGAGAAGCAAAATGCTGTGGCAGCATGCTTTTCCTTTCTGAGAACTTTTAGCTTTATTGAAAATGAAATCCTGTCACTTAGTCCTGTGGCTGGTATGTTTGCAGCAGCACATTTTGTGCTCTTTATATTAGCGCATGTTACAGTTAAAGCTAGAAGACCTCTGATGTGAGTGACTTATGTTAATGGCAGAACAGACAACTACACAAAGAAATAGTATGAGTTAAGATTCTTTAATTCTTTCATTTTTAAGCAGAAATTAAAGAACCTCTAGTGGATGTCTTTGATATTGTAAGGTGAGAGAACAAGTAGACAGGGTGTTCTTTCTGTACTCAGACTCTTTTAATTGATTGTCTATCTTCGGTTCTAAGCAAACTGGATTTTATTGTTGCTTAAGAACAGAGGTTGCCTAGCAAGATTGAACTGTATTTAGGAAGGTTTCACTGTATTTAGTGAGAAATCACACCTGTGGAATCTGACACCTAAATGTGAAGTTTAAACAATCTTTTGAATACTTTCAAATGCTAATTTTAATTTCTCAGATCTTCATAAAAAAGAAACAAGAAAAGCTTGTGAAACCAAGAAAACTCTTTTTAAGCATGTTATATTTTTCAGAATGTTTTTATAGGCTTTCGTTTGAGGTGTAATAATTTTAAACCTCTCTGTGAAACAAGGAAGAATCACCACAAAAAAGAAAAGAAAGTAGCATTTGCGATAACTGCCTTGTAAGATATGATACATCTACAGGGTTTGTTTCTGTGAAACTTCAAATAATTTCCTTCTTTTCTTCAATACGGGAAGGGTTATTCTGTTTAGTGATCAACTGCAATGGTTACAGGATATGTTACTTCAGTATTAAACTTGGTTTTGGAAACAAAAAATCCTATTTTGCTTTTCTGGGGAAGTGTAACTACAAAGTACAATTTGATATAAATGTTTCTGCTGAGAAGGAAGTACTAGAGCAGTTAGCATGATAAACTTTTCCAGTGCCTGAAGGCTCCCAGTAGGGGCATATACAGAGCTGTGATAATGAATTTGTGCCTGGTAACAACTAATAGCTATTCCTAACACCCTTTATATCCCTCCTCCCACTATTTCTGGTTTTGTATCAGTTTGCTACTAAATCAAGCAGATAATTTACTTGTGATTTTTGTCCATAGAGTAGATATTTCCTTAGCTAGAGCACTTCTTTCGCGTGGCTGCATCTGTGCTGTCCTAATTTTAACCAGTATCATGGATGCCTGAATGTGGTAGGGAAGCAATAAAGGCAGGGTATGTAGTTACACTGACCTCTGCTCCTTTGTAAGAATTGCTGAAATTCCTTGGTTGGAAATGATGGAAAATGTTACTACTGTTCTTCCTATAATAATGTTATGGCTGTTTTTATCATGGGTAAAGAGGATTTTCAAGTGGGTGGCTGTTTCTTCTGGCCTTTTGTGGTAGAAAAATAAAGGCACTCTGCTTTGAAATATTCAGACTGTGGGCCTAATGATGACTTAGGATCAAACAAATGAGACTTCAACTCTTTTTAGGGTGAGCGCTGTATTTCTTGCATGATTCAAAGAATTACTGTCTATAACTTTCAGTATATAATAGTTCTGATAAAAGAAGGTTTTTAGATTCAGCACAGCTGCTTTTCATCAGATGTGGATAGAGAAGCAACCGTACCCTGAAGTTTTCACAGGCAGCCTTTATAGCTGGTAAAGGCTAGACTTGGTGTTTCAGATGCATGAGTGGGCGAAATAAACAGTAAAATCTCATGACCACTTTCAAAGCTTCTTTATATATTATAAAATATAATGAAGTCATTATTTTACTGAAAATATTGTGGAAAAAGAATGTAGTTCTTATTCATACTGCAGGGCTTACCTACAGTGTGAATGTATGGCCATGTTGAATTGTTCTTATTAAAGAAGAAAAGTTCTACAAACATTCAGAATATGCAGTATTTAGTTTCTAAATTTTTCTCACCTTTCTGACAGAATGAGACCTATGTTTTCTTTATTTCTCAGTTTCACGCTTAAAACAGTCCTGTGTTGTTTTTTATTTAAGGGGCATATTTTTTTCTTATAGTAATTGTCTCTACCTGCTTATTTTGGTGTTAAGACAGCATAGCATACACTGAATGGTGAGACTGCTGATGTTGGAACAGCCTGGTGAAAGCAGGATTCAAAGAGCTCTGCCCAGAGCTGCTGAGCTGGGGCCAATAAACCTGGCTAGGTTCAGTGAGGCTGGACCAGCAGTATGAATCAGATGCACCTGAGCAGGCCTTCCCTGGGATTTCCTGGGGAGGTGATATGTTTTGCTTTTTGTGACAGTGGATTGTAACTGACTTCAGCATTAGATCTGTAGTGTTTACTGGCTTGTTACCCTATATGCATAAATGACTAGCTTAGCAATGTGCCCATAAAAGTGCATTATTGTGGTTATTGTGATTCTAAACTGTCAGACCCCCCCCCCGTGCTATTTTAGTTAGATAAAAGTGATACAGAACCTTTTTTTTTTTTTTTCTTTTGAACTGCCTCCTGTTTTCTTCTGAGTCTAACTAAATGTATAAGTAGACCATCTCTGAAGAGTAGACTTCATTTTGTTTAGAGTATGCAGGCCATCTGGATTTGATCCAGAAGACTGGAGATGAGTAAAATTGTCAGGAATCATTTAAACTTTGACTAATCCAGGGAGGTCTATGACAAGCCCTGCTGTTCTGTTTTTATCTAGCCTGTGTGTTGTGTTTCAAAAAGGAATGCATTTTTTGTTTAATAGCAGTACTTTCTTTTCAGTTAAAGTCGCAATACCTACTCAGATCTCCCACTTTTAGGCTGCAAAGATGCTTTATTTAAGTAGGAGATAGGTGTTTTCACGTATAAATAATGGGAAGAAGGTAGGAACAAAAGGGACTACTTTCTTCCAGCTAAATGATGACCTAGAAAAGAAGGGAGGTAGCGTTGAGGAAATAGCATAGTTAGTGAAACTTCTCTTTAGGGAGGATGTTTAATAAGTGAAAAGAATGTTGGTAAGGTGTGGCTCCTTTGTGGAGAAAGGGGAAGGCAAGCCCTTTTCACATATCGCATTATCTATCAGACCCCGAATGCTGCTTTGACATACAGCTTTCAAAATGTCCTGTTAACCTGCAAAACTTAAGCAATGTACTTCGAATCTTTCATTATCTTTTGAACACTACTTTTATTTGAGAACTAATGGAAAAAATATAGCCTAAGAATATGTGCATGAAGTATGCTGATCTCAAACCTAACTGTATAATATCAGGGAAGAGATCCCCTCCTTTTCTTTCCTTGTGTTTAAGCTGTAGCTTATCTTACACCATGGCTTATGAATTATTATTTTTAACTAGAATTTACAGTTAACTGTACATGAAGTTTCTCCTAAAACGCCAGTAATGTAGTGCATACAGACAAGATAAGATGAATTAATTTGCATAATAATAGTACTAAAAGGTTTGACAGGTGCCAGTAGCCAAGCTTGAATCCCGTATCCATTGTACTTCATTATTAGTAGTACTTGAGCTAGTTTGCACGGCATATACTTTTGCTGTGATTCCATGGCTTATTTGTTTAGAATGGGCAGGCCAAGTCTATTTGCTCTTGGCTTCCAAACTTTACAGTCTTTACTGCTTTTCCGTGGTATTATGTAGTAACATGCTAACTCAGTGAGAATTTAGAGGATACCAAAAACTTCTGCGGAAATCATCCTACAGAGATACTTTTATGAGTAATGACTGTCTTTTAATTAAAAGGTAAAATTACAACTACTTCATATGTGTAAATTAACATTCAGTGTTGCTACTTTACTATCTGAGATGTGAAAAATATATCCACATTTCTGTTTCTAGCTTCTGTCACATTAAGTAGAACAGTTTCTAACTTCCTGTCTATATGCATTTGATAGTTACTCTTGTCTGAAGACATCCTGAAAAGATAAATGAACTTTGTGTTCCCTGGTGTAATAGTTATTATATAGTAGTTATTCCCATCGACTCAGCACTAGTGAAGATGCACTGGGAATGCTGTGTCCACCTTGGAACTCCAGGACAACAGAAATGCTGGCAAACAGCAGAGAATCCAGAGAATGCTGTTAGGACAGCTAGGGGTCTGGAACATGTGCTGCAATAGAAGAGACTATAGTTTAGCCTGAAGAAGGGAAGGCTGAAGATGGTTAAACAGTGGCTTTTCACTACCTGCAGGGAGAAATTGTAAAGAAAAATGGAGTTCTGACTCCTCTTGGATGTGCCTCCATTGATAGTGGAGTTTGACAAGTACAGAAGATGGTTACACTTGAAGGGATTCTGCTGGAATAAGGGAGAGGTGTGTGAGAGTGGTAAAATGTGAACTCATCACCCAGAGGGCTCTCTAACTCTGGAGATAGTCAGAACTTGGCTGTATTAAGGCCTTGAGTGAACACATTTAACTTTATGTAGGCAGCTCTGTTTTGGGCAGGAGGTCGTGTTCCAAAGTCTCTTCTCCAAAGGCATTTCAAGTCTAATTTTTGCCATGATTCTGTTATGTCAGTTGTTAATGTTATGGTTGATTCTGCCTAAGCTGTACATCATTTCTGTGGTTCGTATGGTTATTGGACAGTGGTGAACCACTGAGAATAGAAGGAAAAGATTGGGGGTATGTGACTCAGGAATTGGACACATTTTTATGCTAGCTGCAAATTGCAATTGTTTGCGTAGAGTTAGAGCTACAATTCAATTCCAAGCAGCTTTAAGAAAAACAAATAAAAAACCAACTAGATGTCTTTAAGAATAAGCAATGAATCATACAGAAAAAATCAGGCATAAATGATGACCTGTGTGCTACACCTACTTATTTCTTTTTTGACTCTTTAAAAAATGTGTGGGGAGATAAATGTCCAGAATTACCATTTCCTTTTTGAATTTAAGCAGTAATCTTTCCCTCATTTCTGTATGTAATTCTTTGTGTTATTTAAACCTTCTCTGCAGCCTTCTTGAAAAATATCGAGTTCTGGAATCAGTATTTTGTTAATAGTTGCTTAAGTGTCACGTACAGAGACAAAATAATTCTGAAGTATAATAATTTTTCTGCTGATAAGTTTAAAAGGGCTTTTTGTTCTTTTTATCACCCTTCTACACTGAGAACTTCATTTTGGTTGGCTGCATGCAATGGCCATTATTTTATTAGAAGCTACTCTAGATATAATTTATCATTCTGTAATAATTACCCGTATTCAAGTTGTTCGCTTCAAATGTGACAGCACTTGAGTTTCAGGAAGTTAGTGTAACACACTAGTGTGAACAAATACTGATTTTTCTGATTGTCTGAAGAACGTGTCTCAGCCTGAGAAAGAAGTCCATCCTTGGAAATCTCAGTCTAGACTAATCCTTAATTAAAGCTGCTTAATATTAAAAGATTCAAACATTACTGCCGGTTAACAACAACAAAGCTATTCTAAGCTATGACTATTACTAACAGCTTTTTAGTGTAACAATTGTATATTTGAATTAATTTCAGTGACTTAACTGATTTCCAGTCCTACTTAATGGAGGAATCCATAATTCTCAGTGTGGTGGGTTTTTTTTTTTTGTAACTCTCTTAAACAATGTTAAAGGGAGTTTTGAAGGCATTAACTATTTCAGTGAGATACCTGAGCACCAAACACATGATGTAGCTTGCTTGACTATTTAATTTGTTGCTTAGTAATTTTATGTACTGAGTCTATGACATTGTTCTTGTAGGTTTGTCATCTCTTACTATTTCTATATATATGTAAATACATTTTCAAAACTTTTTGTAGATTCAGTGTGTATCTGTTTAGATGTGCACTGGCTGCATTTCTAATGAATAAATATCTATAAATATAAATGACAACTGATAGGTTTCTTCCAACTGGATCTCTCTTCCATTATTTGGTTATTATCTTTATGATCATTGACATAAAATTCATAGAAAGTTTTGTATATTGCTTGTGGCAAACGCATATAAAGCTCTTGTTTAAGTAATGTGATTAGTAGTCATCTGAAACTTTTCTCTCACTAATCTAATATTTCTGTTTGAATTTTATTACTCTTAAATTGAAATACTGTTTTGCAGAGACAACCGTCTTGTCTTTTGCAAGTACTGATTTTGCTAATACAGAAACTTAACATATTGGTCAAGCACTTTCTTTAAAACAGATCATGGAAAACGAAAGTAATCATTTTTGACTGTATGGGAATCTAGATGTTACACAGCCTGCATAACCTTCTCTGGAGGGAGGGAGATGAACATGTTAAGTGCTTTTGCTGATTGGTACGGAACTCTTCCTTGATTACTGGCTTGATGAAAATTCAGTTTTGATTGTTAAACTTCTGCCCAGCAGCTTTGCACCTTAAAGTCCTATCTAGTCAGTGCTCTAATAAGTTGTTATTGCTTGTAGTATTTTTAATAGCTTCCTTATGTCTGTTTTGTATAAATGGGAGGCACTGACACAAAAATGGGAGAGTGATGAATCCTTTTGCTCATATTTTCAAAAGGATTTGTGGAGGAGGACTGGGTGTTTTTTTATTTTTTTAAGCTCTAAATTTTGAGTTTTCTGCTAATGCACTTATTTTAAAAAATGTGAAAGCCTGGCATTAGGTCAGTGTGCTTGGTGCTAATAAAAGCTTTTGCTAGGTTGTATATATTAGTATGCTTGCAGACTGCCTAACATTTTCCTGCGTTCTTCAAAATTTTGTGATAATTTTCTTACGCCCAAATCAGCTTCCTGTAATTAAAAAAAAAAAAAAGTATCCATATAAGGATAGCAGTAGAATGCTGAGGATGACTTGAATGCCTTTAGATAGTGCTCTACCAGCCACTAGACCAGGCTGCCCAGAGCCACATCCAACCTGGCCTTGAATGCTTCCAGGGATGGGGAATATTTCAACCAACAATACAAAAGGCCTTAAACGTAATCAAACTTGCAATTTCAGCAGAATTGCATATGAAAGAAAAACACTGAAGCAGTTTGTTTTTGTGATCTAGGCAAATGTAGGTTTGCTTGGGTGCAGCCAGCTCCAGGGTCATTGTTGTCACAGCTGAAGGGTTAGTTGTTGGACATCTTGCAACTCAGGCAAGTACTTGCCCAGAGGCGCTTGCTGCTAATCAGGAAAGAAGGGTGTGGAAATACTTTCTGAGTTAGGTATCAGGAAATGCTGCTACAGAATGCCTGGCAGAAGTTTGTCTACTGTTTCTGTGAAATTTTGTCATATTCAGTCAGAAAAAGCAGCAACTTAGGAACTTTGCTCTGTGTATTCACTGTGTCCTTCAGCGCACTGGCAGAAGTCTGGTACTGTATGCACAGGAGAAGCAAATCTTAGATTATTTTAGTTTTCTGCAGTTGCAACAATTTTGGAAGCTTGAAGCTTTGATTAGTGATTTCTCAATTTGACCTTGACTCACAGTGGTTGAATTCTCTAACAGTATGCTTTCCGTCATCATTCCAAGGCTCAGCGTTGCTCTGAGGAAAGAATCTGAGACTATGTTCCTGCTGAAGACCCAGCTGCTGTATTTTGTGCCTTAAATGTTAGGGCTTGTAAGGAAACTTATCCCTTGCTCTTCTCTTTTTAAAGCTGCCTTCTCCATTGAGGTTAGTGGCAGCTTTATTCATCGTAGCCCTTCGTATTCCTTTCTGTTAAATTTTTATTGGTTTCTTGAATTGAATAATTGATTTAATTCTGTAAAAACAAACAAACAAAAAAAACATCTACTACTTCAGACCTGCGTTGACCTTAATGAACTGTAAGCACAATATACTATTCAGTTCTTGTATTGACTGTACAGGATGGAAATGGTGTGCTGCTAAACCTAGTTATATAGATAATATTAACAAAAATGTTCCTCAAACAAAATTTTATTTCCAGGCTGTCTTGTGAAACTGACAGTATACTTTCGTGACTCCCATCTACAAGAAAGGTCGTAAGGAGGATCCGGGGAACTACAGGCCTGTCAGCCTGACCTCGGTGCCGGGGAAGGTTATGGAGCAGATTGTCCTGAGGGAGATCACGTGGCATTTGCAGGACAACTGGGGGATCAGGCCCAGCCAGCATGGGTTTGTGAAGGGCAGGTCCTGCTTGACCAACCTGATCTCCTTCTATGATCGAGTGACCCGTCTGGTGGATGAGGGAAAGGCTGTTGATGTGGTCTACCTAGATGTCAGCAAAGCCTTTGACACTGTCTCCCACAGTATTCTCCTGGAGAAACTGGCAGCCTGTGGCTTGGACAGGTACACCCTTTGCTGGGTAAGGAGCTGGCTAGAGGGCCGGGCCCAGAGATTGGTGGTTAATGGAGTTAAATCCAGCTGGCGACCGGTCACGAGTGGTGTTCCCCAGGGGTCGGCGCTGGGGCCTGTCCTCTTCAATGTCTTTATTGATGACCTGGATGAGGGCATTGAGAGCACCCTCAGTAAGTTTGCAGACAACACCAAGCTGGCAGGAAGTGTCGATCTGCCTGGGGGTAGAGAAGCCCTACAGAGAGATCTGGACAGGCTGGATCTCTGGGCTGAAGCCAACGGGATGAGGTTCAACAAGACCAAGTGCCAGGTCCTGCACTTCGGCCGCAACAACTCCAGGCAGTGCTACAGGCTTGGGGCAGAGTGGCTGGAAAGTTGTATGGAGGAAACGGACCTAGGGGTATTAGTCGACGCTCGGCTGAGCATGAGCCAGCAGTGTGCCCAGGTGGCCAAGAAGGCCAATGGCATCCTGGCTTGTATCAGAAATAGTGTTGCCAGCAGGAGTAGGGAAGTCATTCTCCCTCTGTACTCAGCCCTAGTGAGGCCCCACCTCGAGTACTGTGTCCAGTTTTGGGCCCCTCAGAGGAGGGCGAAGAAGCTGGTGAGGGGTCTGGAGCACAGGCCTTATGAGGAGCGGCTGAGGGAGCTGGGATTGTTCAGTCTGGAGAAGAGGAGGCTCAGGGGAGACCTCATCGCTCTCTGTAACTACCTCAAGGGAGGTTGTAGTGAGCTGGGGGTCAGCCTTTTCTCTCTTGTAACTAGTGACAGGACGAGGGGGAATGGCTTCAAGTTGCACCAGGGGAGATTTAGGCTGGATGTTAGGAAATACTGCTTTTCTGAAAGAGTTGTCAGGCGCTGGAACGGGCTGCCCAGGGAGGTGATCGAGTCACCGTCCCTGGAGATGTTCAAGAAACGTTTAGATATAGCGCTGGGAGACATGGTTTAGTGGGGTTGTTGGTGGTAGGTAGATGGTTGGAGTGGATGATCTTGTAGGTCTTTTCCAACCTAGCTAATTCTATGATTAGATCATACATCTTTTGGGATTATTTTAAGACTTACATATCCAAATGTAAACTGTCTGAGAATTTATTTGCCTGCTTTTTAGTTAATCTATGCTTTGTATCTATTGCTCATCTATAGTTAAGAACAAGCAGACATTTTTAACAAACTGTGAAGCTGTGTGGACCAGTGCTAGCCAAGAGTGTAGAAGCAGACACTGTTAATTGAGGTAGTGGCTCATTATTTCTCTAGCACTGGAAGATGTGATGTGACTTCCAGTTGCTTTCTCTTTCAATTTAAGTCATCACATCACCCTTTTCATAGGAAAATGCAGATGGCTTTTCTCCGGCTTGAGACTAAATAGGGAAGAGAAATGTGGGGAAGATAAATTTGTACAGGCTGAACTCTTGTAAGAAAAGTTTACGTTTGCATGTTGTTCCAATCATGCCTCATATATCTCTTATAGCTGAAGAATTAGGCACATTACTAATATTAACAAAATCTGCTTTTACCTTCACAGATAAATTTGAGCAATTTTGGGCTATAAATCGAAAACTCATGGAGTATCCTCCAGAAGATAGTGGATTTCGGTACATCCCATTTAGAATTTATCAGGTAGGAGACAACAAAATAAAACAATTTTATTAAACTCTTCACCTAAGGTGTCGCATATCGTAATCTTGGCTTTTCATAATTATACTTTCCCTTTTCTAAAATGATTGTGAAAGTTAATGTGAATTAGTACAGATGAGCTGGATTGTATTTATTCTAATAAAGAATTTCCATTCATTGTGTTGTGAGTAATACTTAAGAATGTGCTAAAGCTAGTATAGATGATAGTTTGATGTGTAAAAACTAAACATGGAGACTACTTTGAATGCAAAATGTGCTTTGAAATGGCTAAACCAAGCACTTGAGAATGTGCACCTTTTCCCTTAACCGCTGTGTAGGCTTCTTTTCTTGCTGGTGTTAGAAAGTAAAATTCAGAGGCATAGATGTTGCATCCAGTTCTTACGTTTTTCTTTTATTATATACTTTACAATACCAAACAATTTTTGATTCTTTTTTCTGATCTAACACACCAGTGCTGTTTTACTCAACAGTTTGTTTGTAAGGATTCCAAGGAATAAGTCTCCAGTGTTTTGATGTCCCCTCTGTTTTTATAGCATTATGGTCATGATGAACTTCAGAACTAAGCACGGTTGAAAGCTATGTAGTCTCCCATCAACTAGAATTCTGCTCTGATCTGGCTTTGAAACATTTTCAGCTATTCACATTTGTTTTGCATCTGTCACGTTAAAAAAAAAATAAAAATCTTGTGAATAATCTATTACTGCTTTATAACAGGTTTTAATAACACATTAAAATCTGTAAGACTATCACTGTTGCTATGAGACTGAAATATTTTTTTAATATTAGATACAAGACATTTACTGTCATAGTGAAACCTTAGATTGAGAACAGAAATCAGTTATTTTGGTCAGATATCGTAGCAGGTGACGAGGTTAGTCTAGGTATCAAAAAGTATGCATTAGGAAAAGCGCTTTGCTCAGCGTTATTTCTGTTAGACAGCTGATTTGGTATTGTGATAGATTTTTGCATGTTTTAAGTCATTCTGTTTAAAAAAAAAAAACACAAGCATGGATACATGAGTTAAAAATGTTATTTGAATGAGGTAGAGGACTTAAGACTTGAGTGAAATTTTGATATTGTGTGATTTCATGCTATAAAGTTTTAAAAAAATTTGTTTTGTGTTTATACTTTTATTCAGTAATGCTAATCTGTAAAGATACTTTGAGGTTAGCTCCTTCCATTTCCCTTCTGAGCACGGTCAGTATGTCCTTCTCCACGATGGACGTTAGGTCGATATTGTCCTCCACCTCTTCCAACTTGTCGGCATTGTCACTGATGTCGAACTTCTCGATCTCCTCGTTGATTTGGTTCAGGTCCTCCATCGAGAGGCCGGAGGCGGGGGCGACAGGGCAGTTGCCCTTCAGGTGGACCTGGAGGCTGCAAAGGTGAATGTAGCTCTTGTGGCAGTGGATGCATTTGTGGGGACGCTCCCGGGTGTGGAGACGCTTGTGCAGCTTCAGGTGCACAAACTGGGTGAATTTGGCTGGGCACAGCTTGCACTGGTAAGGCTTCTCTCCAGAGTGGAGCCGCAGGTGGGTTTTGAGATTGCTGGTGCTGCTGAACCGCTTGTGACAAACCTAAGGGGGGGGGCAGAGAAACACTGAGTGAGTGGGAGGGGATTTTATGCTTTAAATCAGACGCCTAGGAGGAGATGGCAGGATGAAGCAGCGGCTTTTTATATCTTCACACTTTCTCACCGGGGGAAAAAAATCCCCAGCTTTTCTATTTAAATATTGCTGAACGGCATTTTGAGTGTGGTGATGGCAAAACTGTAGCGGGCAGATGCTGCCTTAGCTGGCTGAAGGCAAGCGTGCTCTCCCACCGACACTGGTGCACCAGGGCTGGAAACAGCCGCGACACGGATGTGAATCCCGAGCACCCACTGGTTTGTCACGCAGCTGGCTGCATGGGCTGTGCACACAGGGCAAGGAGGGCACGGGCCCTGCTGTCCTGTCAGCCTCCAAGGGAAGCTGTCTCTGCATGTGTTACATACCTGAAACTCGTGGGGCTTCTCTCCTGTGTGTACCAGATAGTGCTTCTGGAGGTGAGCCAGCTTCACCTCTGGAGTGTGAAGCCTTTATTGCAAGTCTGGCATTTAAATTTTCAGTGCTGCTCTTCTTAACATTTCTCAATATTTTTAGTAACGTTCCTCTTTCTTAAAAGATAGATGTAGGTGTTTCTAGCTTTTTTTGTCTTGTTGCTTTGTGCGCTGGAAACTGCTCAGAATTTTCAGAAAGTGTTGTGAAAGGTGAGATTATAATTTGATTCCAAACAGAAAGTTAATTTCTATAATTTCAACATAAATTTGCAGTACTCAGTGACAGACTTGCATATACTGAAATAAATGAGTCAGAAGTATTCTTGAAATCTATTTTACTTCAACACCAACAGATTCACGTTAGCATATTGCTAGTAAAAGTCAACATCGCATTCTAGTTGACTATTTTCATATTCCTACGTAAATTTCTGACATTCAATTTAGTCTGGGTTTGTATTAAATTAGGCATTCATCCCTTTTTTATTCTTATACAACAGTTCTGTAGATAATTAAACCTGTGCAGGTGGATGGCAGGAGCTTACTAGGCATTGCATTCAATGGGAAGAGTTCCTCCTCTTATTCTCCCTACCTTCCATTGTCCCGAAAATATTAGAAGAAAATTCTGTGAAGGGAACTGTAGAGAGTAGTGGTCTGGGGGTTCTTTTTGGCTGTGCATGAGTTTGTTTTCCTTCAAAGAAATGTGCTTTGATGATGGTAACCAAGAAAAATCAGTCTTTATGGCTCTTAAAAATGCCGAAAAAGAAATGCAATAAAGATCTGGTATGCTTTTCAGTGAAGGTCTGATATCTTCAAAGCTCAAACGCTCTCTCATTTGTAAAGTTTGTCTGTTAAAACGTGTTTCTGAAGAATAATATGATTCATACCTCTTGTGGTATCCAAATCTGATGGTGTGTAGAGGAGAAAGATGGCAGAAATACTAACATAGTACTTGAGTAAGTCAGAACTAAACTAACCACAGGTAATTTTAAGCCTTTGTCCAGCACTACTTCTTTTAAGAGCAGCAGCTAAGACTGGACTGGAATCCTAGCATCTGCCGTAGAAGATGAAGAAAAAGACTGCATGTAGCTAATGTGATTTTAAGTTAGCTAAGAGATTTGGAGATTTTATTACAACTGTCATAGTTTAAAGTGTGTCTTAAGGAACTTGTGCAGTTGAAGCTTTGACATAAGTGGAAACTTTTTCTACCAGAGATGGTTTAAAAAGTGACTATTTTTTGGTGTCACTTTTACTTAGACATTTCAAAAATAAATAAATGTGTCCCCCATTGTCTCTTCAGAGATACAAGCTACTGTCTTCAGTTGACAGTTGCATAAAACCTTCTCTCTGATAGTACTGTTGAATAGAATCCCTTTTTCACTTGAAGAGAGAAAATAATCACAATGCTTTGTGTGTATCATGCATCTAAGAGTGTTGCTTTTCTGGTGTGGTACACTAGCTAGTTTGTCTTGAGGATTTCCGCGTGTTTAAGATGGCTGGGTTTTGCATTTTACAATTGAACAGACTGTAAGGCTGGTAAGCGACAAGAAGTTTTCTTCAGTCCGCAGTAGGACCTCTGGCTCCAGGCACTGAAGTGGTGCTTGTTAGTCAGATGCTGATAGACTGCCCTGGTAAACCACTGCATGCTATCTTGTGCTGCAGATGGGAACACCGTCTCGTTGTTGTTGTTTTTGTGCGCCTAGTCTGTACTCATCCAGGAGTTTTGATATCTCTCTCTCACGCCAGCTTTCCCGCACTCTCACCGGGTCATGCTCACCCACTTGTTCTTGGTTGCACTCTGCATGTTGCTTCCTGTCAGTCTCTTTCCCTCCTTCCCTCTGGAGTCTGTCCTAAGAGCCTAAAGGATTTGAAGTTTAAATTGTACTTCATTCTTGAGAGTAAAATCATAGAAATATGAAAGAAAATTAGTTAAAACTATTTAGGAAAGGTTCCTTTGAACTTTTCTAGGCAGTCACTTGTTTTCAGGCAGGCTGGTTACTGTCTGTTTGCTGGCCCAAGAGGGAATGATCTAAGATTGCTTGTTTGTTCCTTAATTTGGATACTGGGATGTGCTATGGTATTGAAACAACCTTTTTCTTTGCCTCTGTATTCCAAGGGTTTTGGTTAGGTTATTAATTTTATTGCCTGATTTAATAGTAGGCTTAAGATTTTTCCTATTATAAGTCCCTTAAGATTTCATTATTAGACTTTACAGTTACAAATTGCTATGATATGTATTTGTTTTAGTAATGTGCTTGAAATTCACCATACTTAGTAACGTACTGGCTAAATCGAACACTTTGCTCTTTATGTCAGAGGTGTGGCTTTGAGATGTCTAAATAGATTTACATGTCTACTATGACCTCTTCTCTAAAAATAGCAAGGTGAGAGGGGGAGATTAAACACTTCAGAACATTATGAATATTTGGCTCTGTAAATAAATCGGAAGCCCAAGCACCACCCTTTCCCGAACAAAGGAAGACTTTTTATTCCTGTTTCCACATTATTGTGTAGCTCAAATGATCAATTCCAAAACCCATTAATTATTTAAAAAAAAATTAATATAGCAACGTGGCTTGTGTAATGACAAGTACTCAAAAACTGATCAATTTTTTGAAGGATACTGGATGCACCTGTGAAGTTTTTAAGTCAAGTAACGTAATGAATCTGTCATTCTGTGTTAATAAGTTAGTAAAATTTTTTGCTTTTCTTTTGGGTGGAAAACCTCACTGTATTTCAAGGTTGAATTTGTCAGACTTCAAGTCCAATTTCTAGGTTTTACGTTGCCTTCCACCACTATAAAGCCTTCTGACTTTCTGTGTTCACTAACAGTGATTTGCATAGCTTCAGCTTACTTCATGAGGTGAATCAGTGGAGCTCTCCAGGCTTGCTTACCAGTACTGAAGTTGTTTTGTAGTCTTTTTAAACACCAGCTGCTACTTTGAAAATCCTCAAGACTGGTATTGGCATTCAGGCAAAGTAGAGACAATCTGTAAAGTTTTTTGATTGAAAACCCCGTAGAAATAGTACTTTGAGTTTAGGTAGGATAGAGTTAGCTGCTACTTGAAGCTGCAGATCTGCAGTTTTAACTTTTGTCATAAGATTGTTCAACGTCTAGTCAAGCAGGACTAAAAACGTGACTGCCACTGACCTGAAGAGGGCAACGCAACACAGCCGGTTTTGTTGGCTTATGCAAAATACTCTTGAATATGCTTCTATGTAATATCTTATTGAACTTTACATCTTATGTATTAAAAGCAATCTTTTTGTAAAGAATCTGCTGGTTCTTTAGGCTGGTTTATTTCTTCAAAATCTTTCCTTTACGAAGATTCAGTAGATAATAAAATGATGTGAAATGGTCATTGATTTGAATAAATTTCTGTGCTGAAAGGGAAAAAACAACATTGGTTAATCAGCAGTTGAGTACACGGAACGACTATTCTAATAGCTGGTAGTTCAACACTCAAGAAAGAATAGCATATTTTCACCAGTTTTAAATTACTTCAAAAATGAGAGGTCTGTGAATGAGGAAGCTTTTAAGATTTGGGCAAATATGTTTCATAGGGTCTCATTATAGGAAAGGGAAGTTCTTTGAAAAATTCTGTATGAGCGGGAAGATTCATAAGCTACTATGCAAATTTGTTTACTGTGAAGAGAGCTTATGGAACCCATGTGCAAGATCAGCCTTGTGTCTTTAAGAATCTGTGCAGCAATGGGGGCTGTAATCAGAGTAGAAGAAAAATTCTGAGATTATATTTGCTGTCAGATGTAACTAAAGTTTATGTAAATATGCCTGAGCTATCTGTAAAGCTGTCAATCTAACTAGCTGAAAGCTGTTGTAGAAGTTGCATAGGATGTGGGAGGGAAATGCAGAAAAGAGGAGACTATAAAACTTCAATTTGGGTATTTTCTCTGAGCCGTGGTTGAATTGTTCCCATGCTTGATAGTTTTAAGTTAGCCTGGGCTTGTCACTAGGAGCTATAGTAATACTTCTGAGTTGAATGTAGACATACTTTGCATAAAAAGAATATAGTAGTTTTGCTTGTATGAAAAATAGCTGCTTCAGTTTCTGAAGTATATAACTACTTCAAAACTATTTAGGGATGTGCTCTGTTCTGCCTGTTGAGGAGAATTGGACAATATTTAATTCTATGTCCTTTATCAGATACTCTTAGATCCTGGAAGAGTCTAGGTGTATTGAAAATCAGCAGCATCCCTGCAGTTAATAAGTTCACTTTTAAATAATTATATCGCTTTTTTTTGTTAGCAGAACATAAATTACATTTTAAGTTGTGTTCAAATAATTAACATTTTTGACGGGCGGGGGGTGGGGGTGGAGAAGATTGTCTATTCCTGACTTGGAAATGCATTAATCTTTCCAAATACCTTATGCGCTCCTTGATCACAAATTGGTAGGTTACTTCTTAATCTATTTTTGCAGAATACTTAATTTGTCATCTTTTCTCAGAGTAGACTTATTATAATGAATTTGGATATAAAGAAGTTAATGTCTGCACTAAGTTGAGGATCAATAAATGCAGAAAGTGTTCACTTTTCTAGAAAGTACCCATATTTGTTTGCGCTTTCCTGAATTCTGAAAGTAAGTTGTACTCAGGTAAGTGTGGAATGAAAGAAGCCTATGAGGAACTAGGATGTGGCACCATTCCATAGGAGTACATTATGAATTAACAAGCATAAATGTCTGTGGTTTTGCTACCCATAATCATAAGAGTTTCTTCTAGTTGATCCTAATTGTGGAAAATTTAGGAGAATTACTGGTTTTAATGATGTAAGTAGAATAATAGTATCATATGAATTACCGTACAGTGCAGTGCTCTAAAGCAAATAACATAACATTTGATTTTTTTGGATGTAAATCCGTATCTAAAGTTGTTTTCTTCATAGCTAGTCAATACTCAGTTGTTTACTCTTATGTTAGACTTAGTTCTATATATGCAAATCATGGTACTGCAGATGTGAAAAGCTCTATTCATTTTTTGTCATTTATATATCAGATACCTAATTAATTGTAAATATGAATTCTCTTCTGGACAAGAAATTTAATACTTTGAGGCTATGCTTGCGTTGTGGATGTCTTTTGCCAGCACTCAACAAAACCGTCTCTTGGAACTGCTGGTAGTGTTTGTGTTTTGTTACTATTTGACCTTATTGACTGTTGCCTGCTGGTTTTTCTGTATGAAATCACTCTTAAATGTTGACTTTCTTCTCCTCCTAGGAGCTGTGCAATTTATTTAAGGTTAAATACTGCAAATTCAGGTTTTTTTAGAGAATGTAGATCTGCACAAACAAATGTTATGGATTATTTGAGGAACAAAGCTACAGCCGGAATGGAGTTCAACTGTATTTGTTGTGCATCTTGTAACATCTTGTATGGAACTGGTATTGGAACTTCTGGTTGTATGTATACATGCTCTTGCTAAGAATGACCCATAGAATGTAAGAGCACATTTGCTTTGGATGTTGTTTGTTCCAACTTGTCCAAAAAAAAAAAAAAAAAAAATTCAGATATTCTGCCTCTTGATTTCAGTGCCCCAAACTAATCTCCTTTCCTCAGATCATTTTTGTAAAGCAGCTGGATGAACATAATTTTTCAAACCCTTGTTCCCTTTTTCTTACAACACACTCTGCATAGTTTTTATAGTATGACAGATGTATTCTTTCCCTGTCAGAAATGCTGTAGTGCAGATGGTATCCAATAAAACGCCTATAAAACAAAGCAGTTTGATTTTTTTTTTTTGGGGGGGGGGGGGTGGATCATTGTGAAGCAAAACTGTTGTCTATAGGTAAAAGTATTTTGGTTTACAGCATGTGTTCTCTTAGTTCTAGAAGTTTTTAGCCGTTTCTGGCAAGGTTCACTTAGTTGAGTATGTTTACTATAAGTCTTCAGATGAGTTTTCCAAGATTTTTCATCTACTTTGCTAGTGATAGGTGGCCTGGAGATCTTGATCTCTGCCCTTCCCTCC